>NW_010307019.1:0-13678 GCF_000700745.2 Antrostomus carolinensis | reverse complement strand
TGAATTAATGACTTGTGTGCCTGTTTGAAAGTGGGATTGTACTTGTCTAATTGTGGCATCAGTTGTCATAGTGACTATCAGGCAATCCGGCAGCAAACACCCTTCCTTGGCAGGGTTTAGGTAAAGCAGCCTTTGTGCAGTTGTCAGCCGGAGATTTATGATGGTAAAAACTATATTTGGCAGCCAAATCAATGCGTTGACCACTCTTTGTGCTCCTGCCCTTATTTTAACTTAAACACTTGATATTCCACCTGAATATTAAAAGACTTTATGTCTCCGGAGATGTTTTGTTATTAATAGATCACTTTTTATAAACTGTGTGTAGGATGACTAGTTATTTGTATATATGTCCAACAAATGCAGTTGCTGATATTTTCTGAACACGTAACTCCAAATGTCAGCTCTTGCAAGCAAGTGGATATTAGAGGATACCTTTTTATGCTTGCTATTAAAACATGTCGAGTGATCTATAAATTACCCTGTTGAGATAAACAGTGGATTAAAATAAGGCACTCCCATTCTGTCATCACTGTAATATTAATCATTGGAGTTTTGGGCTTTAATGTTAAAATGTACCTTTTAGCAGTATATGTCACTCCATATTAAATTACATGTTGACTGACAGATTTTTTTAATCAAAACTTGTATTCTGTTTTTTGTTTTCTTCATAATGTCACAACAAGGTAAGAAAATAATTTTGCTGATGTCTATGATTTTTTTTAACACTTGGTGTTTTATTTTTGCTTGTAGGATTTGTTTTTCTTGGTAGTTTTTTAAAGTTTAAATCTGACTTGTTTGTTTCACTTGAGCCTCTGTAAATGCTTACTGTTTTCTTACTCTTAAGAGTTGGTGAAGGAAAGGAGACAGAAATCTCATTCAAAAGATTAAAACTATACAGAATTTAAACATAAGAAAGTATAAAAATTTTATTATGTCAGTTAATAGAGGGAAACTTCTCTATGGCTACAAGTATGTCAGTTGACTAGGTCTGTATAGAAACCAAATGTTTTCTTGACTGGATCTATTTTTTACCATCATTCCAAATGAAGTTATGCTAGTGGATTTAACAGCATAGATTTACTTTCTTAAAAGCATTGGACAATAACAGGGCTGTGTGTGTAAATGTTTTTCTAATCCAAATATGCAGCTTTGAGACTGCCTATTTTCTTTCATAGGGGAAGTGGGCTACAACTCTTCTTGTAAAACTATATAACTGATAATTCAGGACAAGAAATCACAAACTTTTTGGGTTTGGTCCTGTGTTATGTCTCCAGAACACTGAAGGCCAAGTTCTTCGTTGCCATACGTGGGTACTACTACATTACAACGGGTACAATAACAGTTTTACTGGTAAACAACCTGAAACACTCACTGATGTTAACATTCCTCATTTTCATATGGTCAGAAAAGTAACTTCTTATTGGAATATATATTTTGTCCTCCAAAGCAATTAAAACACGGATTTAGTTTGAGAGCTTTCTAGGTGTAATTCTGACTTCCAGTGTCTCGACACATTGGAAATGTTTTCTTTTTGTTAAGGTGATTTGACTTTGTGATCTAACATTTATGGGCTGTTTATCTGCATGATTTTATTTCTGTTGGCTCTGGAAGAATTTTTGCAACCATGCATTTGCCATCTCTCCTTCCCCTTCCCCTGTTATTATGTTGAAGAAGACAGTAAGTGTCCTGACAGGGAACCACCAGCCAGAAGTAGCCCTCTGTCCTGGTTTTGACTGGGATAGAGCTAATTTTCTTCTTAATAGCTAGAATAGCACTGTGTTTTGGATTTACTGTGGGATTTGGTATGAGAAGAATGCTGATACTCTACTGATGTTTCTAGCTGTTGCTAAGAAATCAAGGACTTTTCAACTTCCCATGCTTTGCTAGTGTGCAGATGCACAAGAAGCTGGGCAGGGGGAGGAGCATAGCAAGAGCAATGGACCCAAATTGGCCAATGGGATATTCCATATCATACAACATCATGGTCAGTATATAGATGACGGTTGACCAAGAAACTTTCTCTCTCTTCCGGAATTGTGGTTTTGGGATTTGATTGCTCTGGGATCATTAGCTGGGAACAGGCTGGGCATTGGTCAGTGAGTGGTGAGCAATTGCATGGTGCATCACTCATTTGTATATTCTATTATTACTATTAATATTATTTTTAATTGTATTTTATTTCAGTTATTGAGTTGTTTTTATCTCAACCTACAAGCATCCTTACCTTTACCTCCTTAATTCTCTCCCCTTCCTCCAGGTTGGGGGAGGGTGAGCGAGTGGCTGTGTGGTGTTTGACTGCTGGTCGGGTTAAAACCACAACACCCTTGTACATCTGTTACACCAAGAGGGCTGTTAATATGCTACAGTTGAGTGTGAGGTCAGGTGCCAGGAAGGAAAAATCTGAGCAATGAGAGATGCTCCCAACAAAAAGCTGAGCTTGGCAACAAAGAGGAGAATGTCCAAGCCAAGAGAGAGCTTTGTATTTCAGACTGAACCTGGTAGCAAAGTGAGGAAGACTCATTCTTGAAGGAGATTACAAAGTTATGAATACAGAGCAAAGAGGAAGAAAGGCAAAACTCAGTAGCAGGTAGAGCAGATTCAGAGGTAATGATGGCTGGGGTGAATCAGTAAGTCCTGTTGGCTGTGGGACATCTGTAAGAACAAAAGACGGATGAATTGGGAGAGGAAAACTGAAGGCAGATCCTAGAAATGGAGAGACTGGAAAAGCTGCCATCCTAGTTACAAAGAGGGATCTTGGCAAGAAAGTGTTTAGATGTTATCAGTTAAAGGTTATCTCACATTGCACTTGCTTGGTGTGTGCTGAAAGCTGGGGCTGGAAAAGGGAAACATTTCTCTCAAACATTTTTTTAATGCTTTATCAGTTTGTTAACATTTGGTCTAAATGTTCCCGCGTGCCTCTTCCCCATCCCCCCGCCTCAAATCCCAGGTGTCAAACCTCCTTTCACAACATATTGATAATAACCAACACAGTTGTCCGTCTTGGAAATAATAAAAGCTATAGACCGTAATAGATTTTTAAAGTTACATTTTGAGTTTAATGCTTATAACTATATCACTGGGAGCAGGTACTTGGCACAAATGTCTCCATTGGAGCATAAACACCTTGGCCTATAGCCTCTGAGAGTTTATCAGTGCCATGGGAGATATTTCCTGCTATGTACATGCTCCTCTACAATGAATGAACAGCTTGCAACTACATATTAATCTACTTGATGACCTAGATCAAGAACAAGGAAAATAATGTTGATAAGTCAGTCACTTTTCCTTTTTGGTGTATCCCTGACTATTAGCACTGGTAGACAGGCAAACAGACGAATGAAGACTTTGCTTTCTGAGAGGGGTCAATGTCGTTAAGAAAACTTTCTTTTTTAATTATTTCTGGGCCAGACTGAACGAGTGGCGAGGTGGTTAGCGGGTTGTAGGAGGTAAGTTTAGTTCTGCTGGGACTGATCGAAGAGCTGCAGTGTTTTACAGTATTACAGCAGTGGGCTGAATGGTTGAAATACGTGGAGTTTCTATGAACATTTGTGCTGTTGCAGCGATTTAGAGCAGCCAGGATCTGGGTTGACATGCCTGATTCTGTAAGAAACTTCTCTGTGCAGGTTATTTTGTTCTCTGTGGCATCGCCCCGTTACCCTCTGATCATTGTGTCCTGGCTCTAAGCAGGGAGTTCAAATCAAGGCAAATAAACTCAAGCATTATCTGATACAGGATTATGCAGCCCCGCAGTCATTCAGCTGCAACCTCTACAGTAACCTTCGTATACACCCTGTATCCTTCCTGTTTATGTTCATCTTTTTCCTAGCACCTCTTTAAATTACACACCTGCAGAGGCACTGATCACTGCAGTGTAGCCATAAAGGAAAGACATTGCTTCTTTGCCCTCCTAAATACCTTGAAATGCCGTTGATTAATCTTTCACCAAAAATAGCCCACCCTGAATGGATCGAGAGGAATTTACCACTGATATTCTGTAGGGCTGGTGTGTGTGGATGGCATCCCACTCCCTTAACTCTGACCGCTGTGCATTCCAGACCCAAATCCTTCTTTTCTGCCACCCAAACTGCTAGGCATTTTTTTTCTTTGTTCTAGCCAACCTTAGAGAAAAACAAGAACTTTTTCCAGTTAAATAGAAGTCTCACAATAAGAAAAAAGTTTGAAGTGAGAAAAATATGACTGTTTTCAACAGAAACTGCTCCCCAATGATCCATATATTCAAGATGTATGGGAAATTAATACCTTAACACATATATTAGCATGTCAAAATGGCATGCCTACATACCCATTTACCAGGTTAAAGAAGGAGACTGGTGTGACTTTAGATAGTCATTTCATTTCTATGTGCCTCAGTTCTGTCATTTAAAAACAGGAATATGGATAATAAACAATAGCAGAATGTTATTGAGTCATTCACATTTATAAATCCCTTTGATATTGTCTATGCCTCAGTTTTCTCATTTGTAAAACAAGTGTAATAATTCATGTATTTATAGCTTTAAAGGATGGATAATCTAATTTGACATCCTGCGAAGCAAAATCTCTAGCATTTCATTTAGCTATTCCTTCACTGATCTCAGTAACTCATGACCTAAAGAAAGCATGCTTTTAGAAAGACATGAGATCTTAATTCTTAAAATGTCATGTGACTGATAACCTTCCACAACTCCTGGCAAGCTGTGCCCTTCATTAATTATCCGAACTATTAAAACTACGCACCTTATTCACAGTGTGATATTGATCGTAACTCCTAACTTTCTAGCATATTTTGAGACGCCTTGTAAGTAATTTATTTTATTGGACAATATGTAACATTTTTATTTTTTTTCCATCTAACACTCCAATTATTTTGAGATCTGCAGGTGGCTTGTGCTTTATGACATCCTTCTCCAATATCCTCTTTTTTTTTTTTTTTCCAAGTCTGAGTCATACTGCCTGAGAGATGCCCAATAGATGCTTGTAAAACAGCACTGGCTAGGATAAAGATGTGTCACTAGTGATGACCTGCCAGTGATTTTTCTCAAGTGGGCAGAGGAGCATTGACCAAACCCCCAGTAAGAGGCTGCTAAGTGGAGCTCAGCGCCGTGTCTGACTTTCCACTCATCTTCTCTCCCTGGTCTGTAGCTCTCTGTTATTTCAGGAGTCGCTGGAGTGCGCGGAAAGGAGCATTCCAAGTGGTGGGAACCATCTGCTTTGGAGGGTGTTGCTGGCAGCTTGTTTCCTAGCTGCATCTTAGTCAGGATTGAGAATTTTCTAATTTGATGCAATGACTAAAATCTCCTCATTGATCGTATGTGTCATCCTCAGCAAATTTCCGGTGTTCTGGTTATCGTGCAGGAAGACAGCTGGATGCAAATACAGGCGAAGTCAAGTCCAACGGAAGAGATGCGAGCTTGGGCTCGCACAGGCGCGCACATGCAGGCACACGCGTGCCAAAGAGCCTCTGTGGGTGCAAAATAGTCTTTTCCAAATCTTTCAAAGTATAGTTCTATATTTTCCTGACATTATGTGTTTTGGATTGATCTCTATGAAGAAAAAAAAAAAAAATCATCTTGCTGTGAAATCCAGTGTGTCTGTCAGAGAAATTTAATTTATCATTTCAAATTCCAGTCATGGGCAACTTGTTTGATTTTCAAGGCAACAAATTCAAGCAGTTGTCTCTGAGTGGATGCTTGGCTACTCTGTACAAAACAATTTATTTTTGTCCTTTTCAAAGCTCTCTTTTGAGCCTATCATGAATGGACCGGCTTCCTTGGAATTTGGATAAAATATTATGCTTTTACAGATATAGCAAACCAGTGGAAGAGTAAAAATAACATTGGAATAAGCTTGCCGTAGGGATTTGGTTGAACCATTAAGTAAGGCTTGCCAGGTATATATAGTTTCAGCTGTTAAAATTACATATTCATGTGTTTTCCATATATCTATTGGCCTCTCAGAGAGCTTTGGAATGTTTTTTTACTGGACTACAATTAAACAACAACAATTGAGACAGAGTATTCCCCAGAAATTGCAAGATGAGGAGTGCATGGTGGCTGCTTGCAGAGTTGGTCATTAATCTCACGGAAATTCAACGAGTACAGACTTGGTACAGAGAAATTATGTAAGAGGGGATTAGACTAAAACATGATCTTTTTGTATGAGCGTTTTGGAGACTTACGTATTGTACAAGGAGTGTAATTGAAATGATCTTTCTAGTTTAACCCAACTGCATTTGTCCATTTGTTCCCCCCTGCTCCTCAAAATTCACTTGAGCCAGTGCCACATGTCTGGATGCCACATGTCTGGGTGACATATGAACCTGTATCTCTGGGAATGATTCACTTTTATGCTAGCCTAGATTTCTGATAATTTCCCTACCATATAACTCCAGTTTACTGTATTTATAAAGCAGTGAGTCAGGCTCTCTGCTTTTTCAATGAAACAATGTTGTATAGCAACTGGGATATTTGTGTTCGTGTAGCTTTCCTTTTTTCTGGAAGATTTCTAACTTATCAGAGTTACCTAGTTGGTAGGACTTGGAAAGTTGTCTTGATGTAGCAAGAAGTGATTAGAAGGATATTCTTTTTTTGTCATATTCATGGGTAACTATCATTTTACAGTTCCCTACCCCAAATCAGGTTGGATTGGGAGTGTGAAGCCTATTTCTGGATTGTGATGAGTACTATTTGAGAGCTATGTGATCTAAATTGAGAGGTCACATTTTTGGTATAGATGAGTGTGTACACTGCTAAATTAGGCAGGACAGTAGGGAAGTCATTCACTGTGCTCGCTATGGCTTACACATTCTCACCCACCCACCTCTGAAGTATTTATGTGACCTACAAGAAGCTTCTGTTTCTTCACTCACTTGGGTTAAGCATTTGCACTATTGCTTTAGGAGACTTGTGCCTCAGATGCAAGCTGTGCATATCATTTGATGGTCAGAGTAGAAAATGGACTGAGCAGGCTTTCTGAAATACTCCAGCATGGAAATCCATGCAGGTGTAAATTCTTGGGTACAAGACAGTGGGTTTCTATGCCATGTCCTCTACCACTACATACTGTGGTCCTATAATGTTCACGTCACTCTGTTGTGTCTCTAATTTTACATTCACCATATGTTATTTTGCAATTTTTCTCACATCAGAGCCATGACAATAGGCCAGTGGTATGCATTTAAAAACATTTTAGAACAATATGATAGTGAAACCAAATGTAAACCTCAAGTTATGTTAAAATCTGAAGTTTAAAGAAAGCACAGTAAACATGGTTTTTACATAGATGGATTGGGATCTTGTATGTATGCCACAGTCTTTCTATAAGAACTATATGAATGTTCATCTGGAGCCTTCCAGACAAGATTATATATCTACCTATATTTATACTTTTAATATATTTTGTTCTAGCTTTGCGGAGAGAGTTTTCTAACCAGGCTTGGACAGCTGTGATTGCTTTTGGCTTTGGAAAATTGATATTCTGGTTTCCCAGTGTGTAGAAACTATATTAGTGTTGATTAGTTTAGGGAAGGCCTATGGTCTTGGGCAAGAAAGTTCTGATGTGTCAAGTATACAGGCATTGATGGGGAGATATTCAAAATTTTTCATAGCATAAGAACTTATAATTTTTTTTACTCCTTCTTTGTTTTTCTTCTTTTATGCCAGTGGTCCATAAACATTTATTTAGAGAAGTTTATGGGCTGTGTAGACATTTGTACTGATGTAACACAAATGTCTCTTGTCTTGATATCTTGTGAGAAGTTGGTTGTAAACTCATCATGTCTATTTTCTTTGTCTCTTATTTCTTGGGTATTATGTAGGGTAGGCACCACTGACAAGCTAAGAGTATCAGTTTCCTGAAGCTGAATATACACCAAATTCTAAGTCTTAAAGCAACAAAACTTTAATTTCCTAGATTAAGCATTCAAATAATGAAAAGGGAAAAAAATAATAGTAAGAGTCAACTCATTCTTCCCTAAATTTAAGGGATAAGTGATAACGACATAAGGACCACATTTCCTTTACAACTTTATCTGAGTGCCTACTCCGAGTGTAAGTTAGACATGAAGTAGAAAACGGTGCAAACAGTGGAATTATTTTACAAGCACTTTGTACCTTTGAGCCACAGTGTGCTGTGGGCAGTGCACCCAGGGCAGCTTTATTTTGCTCTGTATTAGACTTTTTGAATATCTATACGCCATTCACAGCAGGGAAAAGTAGTGCACAGTAGTGCTAAATGCTAAATGTCCCATCGGAGGTTCTTGGCGAAACTAAGAGCAGCACTCAGATATTCTGGCTCCTGTTTCAATATCTTAATTACATAATTAGCCTTGCTCAAATCAGGTCATGTGGCATTCAGTCTGACTTCCTTTGCTGTCGTGCTATCTGTGCTATATAATTCTCATGCCAAGATAGTGTACGGAGCCTTAAATAATCCAAGATAGTCTAGTAAGGCATGGTAAAATGTTAATTTAAAAAAAAAAAAATCACATAAACATATATATAAGGAAATTAACACTGTTACAGATTAACATAATCAAACAAAATATGGTTCATTACAACTGTATATATTACCATGCATTTAAATGAATGCTGATTGAAGGAAAAATGTATTTCCTCTGCACTCAAATGAAACACAAGAGCAAAACAAGTCAGCTTCTTTTAAGAATCTGTAACTAAGAAATTTATTTCATAGGTAACAAATGGTAAATGGGCAGGAATAGTTATTTCTGTTAAAGGAATAAATCTCCTGAAATACTGTGAAACGTTTTCTGTACAGCAAGCCACAATATATACAATAATGCAGTAAAATCCTCCACCAAATATCTGTTAAAGGAATAAACCTGTCAAAAGAATTAATTTTCTGTGCAACAAGGTTATTCATTCAACAGGCTTCCACCATATGTAATTTATGAAGCAAATTATACTATTCCAAAAAGGAAAGGGAAACTCATACAATGCAGATTAAACTACAGCAAGATTGGCTAGAAGAACATAGTCTTAAAAGTCAGGAAATCGCCTAGGAAAGCCAACTGTCTGCACCTCCAGTAAGCAATGATGTTTGCAGTATATACCAAATGCTTTACCATGA
This sequence comes from Antrostomus carolinensis, assembly GCF_000700745.2. Lineage (NCBI taxonomy): Eukaryota > Metazoa > Chordata > Aves > Caprimulgiformes > Caprimulgidae > Antrostomus > Antrostomus carolinensis. The sequence continues at coordinate 4,591 of NW_010307019.1, read as the reverse complement.
CTGTTGGGACAAAAAACGAACAGGCTCCTCATCATCTATGAAGCAAACCTGACGTTGTAATACGCAGGGGAACCGTTTGCATTTCAGATGACTATTCAAGAATGTATTTTCCTGGTGTCTTCTACATTTATGGGTAAACAGGAGATGCAGTTCAGTTCTAGCAGCATTACCTGTCCAATGAATCAAAAAGTACTGAAAATATTACTGCTCAAATGATTTGATCCTACAGTAGGTAAGAATATCTGATGATACTTTCTCTGTTGCTACTTTCATTCTTACACTATTTTTTATTTTGGTGCCATTGAGGCTAAGGAACTCATCAGCACTCAGAAAATACTGATATCCCTTCCATTTACTGCAGTCCTACTGTACCAAATAGCATCAGAAAGTGCAACAAGAAGGTGTGTTGTGTTTTACCTGCAGCTATACCTTTAGTGTCTGAGCCAAATTCATCAAAATAATCAAACTTTGCTGCGTGCCAGATCTGTACATTGAAAATCCCTTTGTAACTTTTCCCTTAGACATCTGTCTGGAGGCCACTGCAACTTTCTGTTGAAGTCTTGCAATCCAAGTGTCATCCTCACTGTCAAGTTTAAAGTCTCTGAAATACTTTATTTACAAGTCTTTATTTTCATCCAACAATCTTCCAGTCCTGGGCAGATTAATTTGCAGTGTGAATTCCAATCTTATTATTTTAATAACTTTTTGTTAACCTTTAAGCAAGTAGAATGTTATTCCTAGAGCAACGCTAAACTTTCCTTAATAAAATCTGCAACAGGGCAAAAGTTGCTTTGTTTGAGCTTTTGATACAAATCCAGAGCTTAAGTCATGTTCAGTGACGTTCATGGACCTTTTGGCAAATGTGGGCTGAGTGTCAAGTGATGTCAGGTCAAATATGAATAAATATGGACTGATTTATAATATTGGGTGGAAATCAAGTGAAACCTAGAGAAATGTGGCAGAGTAACTAAGTCACCATTTACTTTTTTAGGGATTATTAATCCAAATCCAATAGAGGAATTCAAAGTATTGGATTCCCATGACAGGGGTGATCCCATACAAAGATCGTTTCCATGGGTAAGGGTCTTTGTATGGACTGTAGGAATTGCTGAAATAATCTCTGATAATTAGCAAAACTACAAAAAAAAAAAAAATCTGCAGCCACCTTTATGTTTTGAATCATATGAAAACAGTTGCTTTCTTTAAACAGCAGCTGTAGTCACCTGGAGCACTACTCGTGAGGGAAACAAGCACGAGCAATAATTCACATCCAGTTCACAGATAGCCTCCAGTGGGGAAGCTCAGGCAGAGATTACATAAAAGAGATTTAGACTTCCAGTGATTGTCCTTTCCTGGTCTCTTTATTTACATAAATTTGTCAAAGCAGAATTAAAAGCTGCAGTTAAGATCCAGAAGTCCGTATTTGCGATTGAATAGATGTGTTATTTGAAAATATGTACCTATCAAATTGCAGTATCACTTTATTTTTTTTCCTGCAGGCAAACTAAAGAATAAATCATCTTCCATGCAAATCCACTCATCTGTTTTTTGTTGGGTTTTTTTCTTTTTTTTTTTCCATTTTGTTTTATCATTCAGTGACTGAAATCTGATCTCTAAAAAATGTTCGGCAGATGTACAGAAGACTTATTTTTCCCTTGGCACACTGTTTAAAAACTTATAAATTAACTCCCCCTCTTATAAATCATTCTTTTTGAGGTGTTCCAGCCAGGCATCCTCACTGGCTGCCACATCCTAAATTCTTTGGGATTTGCTGCTGGCCTGAAATTATTGTGCAATGTGAGTTCATCATCTAAGAAATAATATTAAAAATATCTGTGACTTCAGATGTGATTCATCTACCCAGTGGCATTTGAGTAAACAGCACCATCACTGACTCAGGGACCCGGTTTTGCTCTATGACGTACACTAAGTGGCAGAAGCAACACCTTTTTAGGGAAGAATAGAACTTGAAGATTATTTTGTGTATATATATTATTGACTGGGAGAGAGATCTGGCCTCCTAAGCAAATGTATAAAAAGACCCAGGAAACAGAGGCCAGAAAAATAAATCATTGTTGAAACAAAATTTGTAAAGTTTCCTGTTCCTGAACTCCTCCAGAAAGGTCTCATTTTTCCTTCCTCTTATATTTTGAGTGTTGCAGAGAACTGTGAGCCATGAAGTGTTTTCTCAGTGATGGATTTTGCTGACATTATAGCCTGAGTTCTGCTGCTGAGGTGTTTTTGTTTACCGAGGGTGCTCACCAGTTAAGTTGTGGTTGTTTTTTAAACATCTGTTTAAATTGTTTATGAAGATTCCTCAAATTAGAGATCGTCTTGAGTGGTCTAAAATACTGAAATGCAAGCCATTAGTTGAGATTGACAATAAAGTCTGATTAATAGTTTGATTTTTAAAACAATTACTTAAAAATATTGTTTGAAATAATTCATTTTAAACAGTTGACATTTTAATGCATAAATATAATTACAGAACCTTTAAGAAAGGGCTTAATTTTTGTCTTGATATATAAGCTAGCAATTGTGTATTTGAAATAGAATCATAAAATGTAAAACTTTTATATTAATTCACTAGTGTCAAAAATTATTAGGTAATAACCACTGCAGGAGAGAATGTGGTAAAAGATACAAAGGCCTATATTTAAAACATAATTTTTCTAATACTTACTATGATTTTAAGATGTCATGCCGTCATATGAAGGTGAACGGGTCAGGTGCAAAATTGACTTTTTCTTTTTTCTTTTTTTTTTAGTGTTAAGTGATCAATTTACACTCATAGAGAGGTTAAGCTTACTGGAAGCTGAAGTTCTCTTTGACCACATGCTAGGTAGATCCCTGACTGCTGGGACAACAGCAGTTGACTGGTCTGCCTTTTGCAAGTGGCATGGGTTAAGTAAATCAGCGAGCATCTTAATCCAACATGGTATTACTGTACCATGCAGACATGAAACATGGAGCTGTACAAAGTTTTAAGAAGAAATCTATCACCTTACAAAATGCTGTTTAATTAGCTCACACCTTGTTGTTTTCCACAAGGAAGCAGGATTTTCCCCTTCAGTTACTGAACGTCTTTCTGCAGTACCAACCTAAGTGCTTTCATGAGAAAGGGAAAGGAACTTTCACAGCTCTATTGGCGGCTATAAAAGTGTTCAGTGGAGGAAAATCACATCTAGCGTGTGCTCTTACTGTGTTTAAGACCCTTTTTAGTCAGTAGAGATGGCTATGAACCTTGTACTTTGCCGTTCGTCTCAGCAATCCTTTTTCAGATAAACAACAATTACTATGAAAAATACATCTGCTATTTCCAGTCCGTTTGTGACCATCAAAAGAGCTGCAGCTTTTAAGTCACAGCCATGCACAAATAATACCGTACAAGTTTCAGAGCAGAAGGCTAATGTATTAGCATTGTTCTTTATTACAGTAACTTGTTTGCCATTGGGATAGTGCTTAAGAGTTTACAAGCCTTGCAGAAAGGAGTCCCTGCCCTGGACACCTCACAAAAGTGTTTATCAAGTAGATTTCTCTGCTTTCCTACAGGAGGTCATGGGATCAGACCCAACAAATAACACAGAGCAGGAGAGAGCAGTAATGTCTATGTGGTGGGACAATGGACAAGGCATTTCTGCTGTTACCCCTGTAATGCCTTTGAGTGACCTGTTTTAAGTGGAGAATCTGGGTCTGTAGTATTTTACTGTTATTTTTACTCTGGCTTTACAGGGCTTTGCTCCAACTAAGCTTTTGAACAACTCTCTACATGTACAGGAGGGAGAAAGGGGACAGGTGTCACTGGAGTCCTGCATTTCAAGTGGCCATTGGGCCACAAAACCTGGTAGATCTTCAGCACCTACTGCAGCCATGCAGGAGATCATCTGTGCTTCCACAGGCGCTCAGGCTTCTGTGGTTCGAAAAGGGGATGGAGAGCAGGTGTGGAGGAGGAAATCCTTTTCTTAAGGCTCCAGGTACTCCTGCCAGACTGGAAATAGGATTTTTTTTACTTCCTGTAATAGGTGCAATCCAGAAGTGCAGAGGAAATTAAAATAAATTCAGGAACAAAATTAAAATTTAGATTGAGACACCAAGCATTATTGGTTTTTATCTAGAAGGCAGATGATGCTATATAGCAAACCAGGTTATTTTTTTAAATAGTATGTGTTATCATTTAATATGTTACTGAGAGTAATTTGAAAAGGAAGTAGTCAAAGTGAAAGAGAGAGTTCAAGACAATGTTTAGTTCAGGAGGAGGTCACACACCAAGATGTCTAATTAAAAGAAAAACATGTATTTCTTAGTCCCAGAAGTGCCACAGGAAAGCTGTTCCTGATAACACTTCTACATTTTGCTGCAGTTCACAGCAGGAGCATCCCAGGTAGGCACGATGTTGTTGTCCTGTTCAGGCACACTTCCCCAGAGCCTCTCTTCTCAGCCTGGCAACAAGATACCAGGCTAGAAAGTCCTTTGCTACCACCTGTGTGGCTTTTTTTATGGTCTTTCTTTAGAAGTGCCTGGGTTTGCCAGTTTTAAATTCTTCAATTTAAATGCAAATTTATTTTTTATTAAATATATTTTAATTATATTT
>NW_010307018.1:0-3310 GCF_000700745.2 Antrostomus carolinensis | reverse complement strand
CCACAGCCACCGCCGTCCCGCCGCGCCGGCCCCGCGGAGCCAGCGCCTCTGCCCGCCAGCGCACGGGAAGATAAATGTCCACCTCCCAGCCTGGATTTAAGCAGGGGAAGGCCAATAAAAGGTTGTTATTTCCGCTCGCCCGCTTTATCTAAAACAGCCAGACAAAACAAATGAAAAGGCTTTTGTAGAAAATCTTAATTGTGGCTGGACAGTTGTAAACTCATTAAGAGCCGAATTCCAGACAGTTTGCAGACCCGTCATTTATTACACACTCTTAATGCTGATTCTTTGAAGTTGCCTCTGTCTGCAACAACAGAGGGCGTCCCAGCATCCCCAAATACCGGCCCGGGGATCAATTAGGGGCTTTTTGTGTCTGTGCACACCAGAACGAGCTCCCTTTCGCTAATTAGAACTCATCAAATCTTTCCCCAGATTTCTTTCTTTCTTTCCTTTTTTTTTTTTTTTTTTGAAGGTGAAGCTGAAAGCTTATTTATTTATCTATTTATTCTCCCTCAGTTCTGCACATGTGTAAACTTCTTACCGGCTGCCTAAGTTTTGTCTTTAGCCCTGCAGCGTTTTACACCCCATAAACGGTTACAGCAGTCATTTTCTTTTATTGCACTGTATGGCTCTGAATTTTCCTAACAACAACTTCTTCGGAGACCATAAGAGTGTTCAGTCTTATTTTGCTTTAAATATATACATACGTGTATAAGTGTAACTCCGTAAAGCAAAAAGACTTTTATTGTTATTCGGCATATTTGCAAACAAGGGTCGGTGTGGCGCAGAAGTGTGGTACAGCTCGTATTATGGAAGGTATCTACTCTGAGCAGTAAGATGTCCGCTCAAAACAAGGGTAAATTTCAGCAAGCTCACAGACTTCGCAATTTTCTTTTGTTGCTGAGCTTGGTTTGGCTTGGGGCGGCGGAGGAGGGGTGGGTCCAAAGGGGGTGTGTGTGGAAATCTTCCACTCCAAAGAAGCTTTCTTTCTGTTTTTAAAAATAAATCCTATTTTGTCTTCTCTGCTCTAGCCTGCCGCCAGCCCAGCGCTTTCCTTCGGCTAAATCAGCGAGTAAAATTAACACCATAAATTCTACCATAATTGTCAGTAAAATTTTATCTTTACCTATATCTATCTATACATACATACATAATCCGAGGCGCTAGTAAAATGCAAGGGGTTGTTTTTATTTGCCACGGGACATTTAAAAGGGAAAAAAAAACCAAAACAAACCACGAATGTGAAGGCAAGGGAAGGAAAAAAATGGGTGACGTTTGAAGTAACATATTTTGCACGGGCAATTATCTCTAGAAGGGAATTTTAAATGAACGCGCTGGTAAAGGCAGCGTTCTCACAGAGCTGGTTGAAGCACACTTTGGTATTGGACATTTTCTAGTGGAGGCTAATTAACCATCTCAGATTAAATGTCGCTGTCTGAGCTGATTTACATTATTGTCCGCACGAAAGAACGTCGGACATTTTGGTTTGGTCCTAAACCGCCCAAACCCGGCGAATTTATGAAAACCCCGTTAGCTCTGGATCGTACCCCGCTGCCATCCGAGGCGCTCCCTCCTCCCGCTGCTCAGCGCCAGCTTACCCAGCTATATCCGGGACGGGGGAGCCGTGCCTCCTCTCGGCTAAGCAATGCCATTTAGGACCTGAATCTGTACGTTTAGGACGAAAAGAAGCCCAAATTTTTGTCACCTGTGGTCTGCGCTTAAAGAACGGTGGGTTTGCCTTGGCTCAGAAAGAATGCTGCCACTCGCTTTGCCTCTGTGGCTGCCCTAGCCCTGCCACGTCTGTTGGCGAGACTCGGTGTGCCATGGAAGAACCCCTCCTTAATAATCTTAAAACATCACAAAATATAAAAGAATTAATATATTTTATTTGGCAAAAAGTTAAATATCATTTCAACACAACGATTTGGTCAGTAGGCCATGAGGTAACTATTTCAAAATAGACAGTGTACGTTCTGCATCAACATAACTTCTCAGATTCATTTTTTAAATCGATACAAATTTACAATAACCAAATGCAGGTTTTTATACTGTATAATTTATTATCAATAAAATTAACCTTCATTACAATAACCATCGAATCATTCGATTAAAATTAAAACGTAAACCATAGGTAGTTACCCTTTTCACATATACGTATAGCTCCGAAATCTGATAACTGCTCACTGGTGCAAAAACAATATTTAAGCTAGTCTGTTTATTTACTTTTTTTAATATATAGATTATATATACAACCGACAAAGACAATACTATATATATATCAACTGTGCATACTAAAATTACTTGCTTCAATATTTTGAGAACCGTAATTCTCAGACATCCTGGACGAACTCTTTCCTTTTTTTTTTATTTTTTTCATTGAGATATATATATAATATGTATTTTACAATCAAGGTTAAGTGTCTAATTATACAGAAAAGACTTAATACACTACAGAGCTATACTCTATGCAATTTTTATAATAAACAACCTGAGTTCAAATTGAATTCTAGCTTACACCATTACATCCGGTACAGCACCCAAGCACATAAATTGAGTCACAAACATAATTACCACAATAAAACACAGTGTTCAAGTATTAGAGCAGAGATCTCTGCTGCGCAAAGAGCGAATAAAATTAACTACGTAGACTAAACTATACAGTCCGTAAATAGTTGTGCATTATGAAAAGGTAGTTTTTTCTTTTTTCTTTTTTTTTTCTTTCCATAAGTGAAGAAACAGGTAGATTTATACAAGCCAGCTAAACAGCCTTTTCGTGCTAATGCCCCCTTTTTCTTTCCTATTAGAAAATTAAAAGTCTTACTGTACCTCACCTGGCAAACTGGCCACTGTGACAATCAAGGTACAATCATAATCAGGATTTGCCATGGGAAAAAAATGAGGCCTGGACCCAGACGCATTGCATGGCAGGGCTCGAAGGGAGGATTTTTTTTTTTTTGTTTTTTACTTTTTTTTTTTTTTTTTTTTTTTACTGTTTGCATTTTCAATTTAACCCCCGTGTCGCCATCATTCGTCCTTTGCTCGATCTTTGTTGATTTTCTTCATTTTCATTCTCCTGTTCTGAAACCATATTTTCACTTGTCTCTCAGTTAAATTGAGGAGTCTGGCCACCTCGTATCTACGGTCCCTAGTGAGATACATATTGAACAGAAACTCCTTCTCCAGTTCCAGCGTCTGATGCTTGGTGTAAGGGCATCGCTTTTTCCTGGTGGACCTTGCGTGGAGCCAGTTTGCAGCTGGATTATCTAAAACGAAAACAACAGGAGAAGTTCAAGCTCGGGGTGGGGGTGGA
>NW_010307017.1:0-8361 GCF_000700745.2 Antrostomus carolinensis | reverse complement strand
TTTTTTTTATAAGTAAACCACATACTAATTGACTTCTCAAAGGCATAATTATATTTTAATACTGGTGTTGAGTTTTTACCATGCGTAAGACATTCTTAAACTTACTCTCATTGTCACACTGATTGCACTGTTCATGTTGCCTTTGTACAGCCATCCTTGTTTTGTTATTCCACCCTTCTGAGACCCAAGAGATGCTGCATCCTGGAGGTGGGGGGGAGAGGGGAAAAAAAAAAGTAAAAGTTGTTTTGCATCACAGTCTGAAACTGTTATATTTATCGAAAACTTCAGAAGTCATTTTAAAAATATGGAATAACTATGCTCAAAATATAATTATAATAATATACTATGAGTCCCTGCTAAAATACCATAGCTTCCTAATTCTAATTATTTTATTTAAAGACCAGGGATGAGATTGACCTCATATAACTTTTGATAGGTAACTTGGCAACTTACATAGGCCTTCACTATGGCCAGCAGGATGATCCAACTTCTAGATAGCTACATATTAATCAAAATAAATCCCATTGAAATAGGGAAAAGATGGAAAACTCAAAATATTTATTTTGTAAACTTTTTCATATATTCTAATCTTGCAGTGCAAGAATTTTTACCAATTTCTATTAACAAAAAGCACAAAGTAAATTCATGCTAATCCAAAGCTTCAATCAAGATTTCTCAAACCATTTTGCTCTACACGCGTTACTTCGAAGACATTACTTACTTAAGAATGTACAGAAAACTAAGCCTTGAATTCTTTAATTGTATTTGCCCTTTTACAGATCAGAATCAAAGCTTTCTGAAGAGAACAAGGTCAGACTTGGCAGTAATGGCAAGTTCACAAACAGCAGATCCAATGCATGCATCACATATCACACCCACTGCCTGCAAACCACTTCCACCTGCCAGCTGATGGAACTTAATAACTACACCAAAACCCATAGGATGTTAAATACCAAAAAGCAGTAATCTGCTATCAAAACTGATCAAAATGACAGATTTATCATTGCCACAGAATAAATATTAAATCACCAGTTGAAGTAATCTTTTAGAGCAGTACCAAAAGGACTTTACCATGGTTTCCAGTTGAGATAACCCACTTTGACATAACAAAAACATTAATGAATTAGACATGTAGAAAGATTTTCAAACACCTAGAGGAGAAATACTCCTGATAATTTATTATCCAAACATTCAAAGTTAGCTGAATATCCAGCTGAAAACAAAACCAAAAAACTTCCTCGAGTGTCTCAACTCATTTTTCTAATTCCTTTTCTCAGCTATTAAGACAACATGCAACAAAAACTGATTACATATGGAAGACAGAGTCATTAGTTCAACAACTGAACATTAAAACCAAGTTTTGGAATAATATTAATTAGTTCCTGGAACTAAATCAAGGAACATTCCCTAAAAAGTTAATAGTTAACTTATTTACAGCTTATTAAGTCTGTCTAACTTGTATATTCATACGCGTATGCACATGTGAACTTCAAAAAACTGCAAACAGAAGGCAAAAGATGCACCAATCTGTTCCTTCAAAAATTCTAGTCAGCTTGATACCATGGAAGTTAGGTCCAGTAAAGATGACATTGTCACCAACTAAAAGAGCATCTGATATAACGCCCCAGAAGCATAGACTAGAAATATTCAGTAAATTTTCACATGCCCCAGTGACTCTCACCATCCAAGCAATAGAGTCTACTTGTTTCATATTCCCAAGTCATCAGTCCTCACTCCTGCTCTGTCACCTAGATAACCATTTTTCTTGTTAACCATCAGGATGGAGACAACAACTTAAAACACTGGGTTTCCAACTATGACTCTCCCCCTCCACCGGTGGGAGTTATCCACAAGGAAAGGATGGTTTCAAACAACCCTTACAAATCTAAAATGATGAGTAGATGACAAGTTACCATTAAAACCTGGTACAGAATAACCAATGCTTTTCTGTAATTTCACAAACCATATGTAGGACCACCCGATATGACAAGAATACCTTCACTACCCCTGTTAAAAAAAAAAAAAAAAAAAAAAGAATTTTGCTTTCTTAAGATTCTTTTTCCAATTCAAAGTCTCTGAGGTGAACTGTTTCCCAGCTGTGTTGAACCACATGATGCCTCCTAACAATAAAACTGTCATTTGGGTCTCTCTATTTACACCATTTCTTTCTGTCAGGCAGAATTCCTGCCTACAGAGCCAAAAACCTACTGAATCTTTCCAGCCCACCCCCTGTTAATACAAAGGAATCCAGAACCCAGTCGTTAACACACTACTTCTACACTGAAAACATACTTCCTGTTTCCAACTGGTAAATTAATTTCCTCACTTTTATTATTACTGCTGCACACTGTGCTTCACTTTTTAAAATGATCTTTCCCATCAACTCAGCTCCAATTTTACTTCAACTGCAACTGTTTCAACAAAAACAATTCCTTATCTTGATCCCATACCCCAGGCTGATTTAAAAATTCCGTTTACAAACATCAACCTGATGGCCTGATAGCCCAGATTAGTTTTGGAAAGGTAATTCTCTCCTTTCTAATGGTGCAAGATTAAACTAATCTTTATCTTGTTTTCCTCCAATTTTGAATCATTTGCAGCTTTTTGTTTTCTACCATTCTCTTAATAAATCAGCTTTCTTAAAAAAGAAAAACACAAACAAAAGCAAAACACAAAGAAGACCAAACAACTTCTAATCTAAGATTTGCATGTATGCTTTTTGGCATACAAAGATGTTAATGTTTGAAAGAGAAACCTCTTGTATTAATTCTTCCCTTGAGGAAAGAACCTATGGTCCCCCCCACCCTATTCCCACTGAACTCCCTTTTCTTCCCAGCATGCTTTTTTCTTGTGTTTATATTTTAAGTTCCTCAACAAATAGTAACAGACTTCTCCAGTGACGCTACCTCTGAAACAGATATGATGTTCCTGGCTGCTCTAACAGGAAACTGGGCAGAAAGAAACATGCAGTCCTCCCCACTTACACTTCCTAGTAAAAAACATACCCCCTGATAATAGCCAAGCTATAGTTTTTCAGTGTTTAACTAACTCTAGCTATAAGTATTTTTCCTAGTAACAATTACACTCAATTATATCGCCAATTATTTCTTTCATGTTTAACTCACTGTTTTCTAGAACACTTCTGTTGTCAGAAATATTGTCACAGTAAATAATGCCACATCTTTTTAAATTCTGTATAATAGTAAACATAATCATTCCCACCTTACAAATAGGAAGATTTGGATACAGATGCATGAAATTATTTGTCCAAATATCACAGTGCAGATTAATAGCAGCACTGGAGAAACAGCATCCTGAACTATCTGTTCAAGGATGTACCTATTCAGATGTACTCCCTGGGCTATTTTTTCACATTTAATCCAGGAAAACTCGTAAGGAACTACTTTTAATTAACATGCAGCAGTTTTGAATATAAGGAATTCAGAAGCAAAGCAATTGTCAAAGGGTAAAAGCCATAAAAAAGAACTTTATTTTATTTTAATTCTTTTCTGTGATGCAAAAGTTCAAGTACTTGTAAGAAAAGAAAGCACTGGCTTTTAAACACTGTTATGAAACAGCGTAGTAAAAATTAAATAAATTCCACAAATAACAGAAACAGCTACTGAAAAAGGTCTTTGACACTTGAAACATACTTAAAAATTGCTTGAGGCTATAGATATCTCTGGTTTCCCTAAGCCAGTGGCAAAAAAGAAAATACTTCAGAGCTTTAGTCAATTTTTTAAGCTTTTTTTTTTCATGGCAGATCTCCAGGTCTTATCCTATATTCAAATTTGTGACAAACTGATTTTAACTTACACTGTATGTTACACTGTCACACATGCTTAAGTGTGTGTTCTGTCATCTTGGAACAGATTCACCTATGATTTTACCAGACTTTCGTGATTAAACTGCATTAAATACTTCTCTCTATATGCCCGTCTATACAGAAACAGCGTAAGACAAGACAGGTTTTATGAAAGCTGAAGGATTATACATCACCTAGATGATGTAGATCATTAAAACTTCAGTTTCACAATCTGTCAAAACTTATTCTACACACATGACAGATCTCAGGAGTACAAAGCTATTTGAAAGGTGATAGGTAAAATAACTACTTTTTTTTTTCCTATCAGGCTGTTCAAATTATTCTGTTTTAATTTACTGACATCAACATGTAACACAACTTGTAACCTCTCCTTAATCAACATTCTCTACTGAAAGGAAAGTAAGGAATTACTATTATCTCACCTCATCTTTATCTGCTTCTTCATCCACTTCATACAAATGAACTGGAAGCTTCTCTGATTTTGTCCCTTTACTAGGAAAGAAAAAGCTTCTAAAATACTAGAAATTTTGTGATTAGTTACATATTTTATAGCTGCAAAAATAAAGATGTTATTTTTCTAACTGAAGAGAAAAAACGCACAAGAATAACTGAGTAAAAGCATGTATTTTTCATGAAATATATTTCTTAGCCAGCAATTTTCCTAATTTGCACATCCACCCACAGTCTCTCTCTTGTTCTGCTTGTCACTGTCCTTACATGTAACTGAAGAGAACCAAATGCCTTCTCATTCACTGTGTGCCAAATATCTGAGGAGCAAGAATTTATACCTGCAACCACTGGCTCCTTTTAGGACAAAGTGTTTACTTGAGTTCCTATTGACCATCATGGTTTCTGTCCAGCGAAAGTAAAAGCCAGATACTGACTTTTATAAACCTGAGAGTACATAAGAACTTTTCACAGGGAAAGCAAGCTATTTCTTGACTGATAGATGCAAGAGAGGAGGTAGGGAAGATGTAGATCTTCCAGAGTTGTGGGATTCAGAGTATTCAGCCACTCTCAGATATTTTAAGTTAAGGGTTTAATCTCTAAAATTTTGCAAAAGTTGGAAAAGATTTCTCTAGCAGATGTTTTAGAAAATTAGTCTGTAATAGATGTAGATTAGGATTTTGCTTTGAATCATCCTGTGAAAATCTGTACTAATTCAAACACTTGCTCTAACCATCTCAGTTAGGTTTTATTCCCTAAACTCCTAAAGAAAATTCCAAAAGCTGCCTTTGAGACTCCAAAAACAGTGTGTCACCATTTTAGTTTAATCTAAACATTAGCCTGTTTTAGTTATCATAATTACATTCACATTGTCAATGATACAATTTATTGTTTTGAGCTGCCTAAGGCAGCATTATTATGGTATCTTTCCAGAAAATGGTTTAACAAGAATTTACACCTTTAAGGTTATCAATACAAATTCCATCCAAAAAAATCTTTATGATCTCTACTAACTATTAAACATTGATATAGCACATTTCAAGTTACGTATTACAGTTATTAATAAATTTATGCAATAAATACATTTATATTAAATATAGTTTAAGTTTCTTCACAAATTCAAAATCTTTATTGTACCACTAGACAACATACTTACTTTGGAAGCTGTCGAAACTCTCCTGAGTAATCTTCATATCTATAGTTAACAACATGCCAGTCTGAATTGTAGGTTTTGATGCACTGTTTTAATGAAAAACAAATACCAATATTAAATGGAAGAGAATTAACAACATCCCCTAGACACAGACACAAGAAACCTCTTAAGATATGGCTGCTTATGAACTGCTATGGTCACGTGTTGATCTCTGAAAATCCTGTACACTTCCCTTCTTTTGCTACACAGTCTAGTGCAATACAGCTTTTTGCAACAAGTGATATGTTTCAATAGGATGTTATCTGCTAGATGTGTGTTTTATAAAACCAGAAAATGGAGAATACATCCAGCATCTGGATTAATCATCTTCAGTTGTCTGAAAAGTTAAAGAAGCATTTCACTGCGGTTGAAAACATGACTGAGCCTTTAGAAAATTCAACATTACAATATAGATACATTATTAAAATAGAAAATTCAATTTCACATGTACTGATACAGAAAAAACTAAAAACAACTTTTCCCTAAATTTATACTTATAGTGCAATTAAATTAATATCTAAACTGCATGCTTGCAGCTGTTGAAAAGCAATTATGTCATTAAGTTCTGGTCTAGATCACAGGAAATACCTTTTTACTCCACCCATATTGCTACAACACAAAAGTACTGATTTATCTTGGCTTTGACCAAAGTAACATAAAACTGATAAAATCTGTTGCCAGACACCATACAGTACAAAATTTTGTATGTTACACTAGAAGTCTTACACGTACACAGACACAGCATCTAATAATTTAAAAAAATATTTCCTTTATATTTCAAAATATAATTTTCAAAATACAAAGTTAATACTTGCCAAGCAACTGTTTCTACAGAAACTCATTAAACTTCATGAGTTACCTATAACACTCCTCCCTCCATGTTTACTTCCTTCAAATTTATCCTAGAAGTGTTTAGGTTAGGTATTAAGGGTATGTATCAGTGCGGAGAAATCACTCTGAGGTTTGAGGTGGATTCAGCTATTTGGAGCTCCTTCAGTTTTCTTGGAATTACAACAGACATTTACTTGTTTCAGATGTTAAAATACCAGCTAAAAGTAGATCAGTAGAAAACCAGTAGGTAATATAAAAAAGACAAAAATTTTAAACCTTTTATTCCTGAAAGGGTTCAAACAAGACACTAAATAACATGCAACAACAGTCAGAAACAAGGGAATGCCAACATAAGCAAGCAGTTATGAGAAGCTTTAGGTTTCTGGATTTTTCTTATACATATAGCATACAAATAAAGCAGTAATAATTAATTTTGGCCTCTAGAAGTGTTATAGTTACGAATATCTCTTGTTCCAGCAAACTGCACAATATTATTATGAACAAACTAAGAACAACTGGTGAAAAATAACTTCATCCGGAAAAACAAGTAAGGATGATTAATTCCAGATTTACTATTGCTCCCAATATTATGTATGAAGATCACCCATGTTCAACTGGGAAAGCCAAAGGCATAAAGAAGGTGGGGGAGAAGGACATGCAAAAGCCAATTACACACAAAAAATATTCAGAGCTATCCTGTAATCCCTTTTTTACAGCCACCAACAGACAAAATGCTGGGTTTTCCTGGAAAATTTCCCTTGAAATAATTAACAAGTAAGTGGCAATAAATATTTAATATTTTTTATTAAATAGCTTTAAAGAGCTATTAAAGAGCTTTAAAAGAGCTTTTTTCCCTGCTTTTAAATGGTAAATGAAGCACAAGAAAAACTATTGAGGTATAATTTTGTTATTACACACAACCACATGCAATTCTGATATTACCTCAGTTACAAACAAGCTTTGAGCTTCCTTCTCTGCATTTTCAGGAACGGTTGAATGAACGTATCGACTCTGCCGCTTCAATAATGCTGTCTGATAAACAACAAAAACAACTAATGACACTTGCAATTAAAGGAAAGATGAAACATTATGGCAACACTCAAGTTATATCACTATAACTAAGACAGAAGGTCAGCAGAAAACATCCAGTAAATATGCTGTTTCAGAATAGCCAGTTAATGAGCTATTTGCTTTCATTCAGGAATCAGCAATGTGTTCCTTCTTTCACAGCAAGGGCAGGATTAAAATCAGTAAGAAACAGATGCCATAGAAAAATGCTTTCCTCTATTTTGTTAAGATGGAACTATTTTAATAGTATTTTCTTTCCCATCATAACAACATAACTCCACTATTTTGAAGATAGATATTGTTAGTGTTATTACTATGTATAAAAACCATTACTCAAGAAAAGTAATAAACCCACACCAAAATATGAACAGTAGCTCAACTGCAGATCTAAGCTGGCAAAAAATGAGACTTGTACTGTTAAACTGAAGGTTTAGAATCACAGAACGGTTTGGGTTGGAAGGGACCTTAAAGATCATCCAGTTCCACCCCCCCCTGCCAGCAGCAGGGACACCTTCCACTAGACCAGGTTGCTCAAAGCCTCATCCAGCCTGGTCTTAAACACTTTCCAGGGAGGGGGCATCCACAACTTCTTTGGGTGACCTGTTCCAGTATCTGACCTCCCTCACAGGAAATAATTTCTTCCAAATGTCTGATCTAAACCTGCCCTCTTCCAGTTTAAACCCATTTCCCCTTGTTCTGTCACCTCCTGCCTTTGTAAAAATCATAGAATGGCCTGCTTGGAAAAGACGTCTGAGATCATGGAGTCCAACCATACCTGTCCACTACTAAACCATACCTTCAAGCACCCCATCAAGCTGTCTAAACTTTAAACACCTCCAGGGATGGTGACTCAACCACCTCCCTAGGCAGCCCGTTCCAGTGCCTGAGAACCCTTTCAGTGAAGAAGTATTTCCTGACATCCAATCTATACCTCCCCTGGTGTAACTTAAGGCCACTGACCTCTTATTCTATCTCTAGTTACCTGGGAGAAAAGACA
>NW_010307016.1:10774-13399 GCF_000700745.2 Antrostomus carolinensis | reverse complement strand
CCACTCCCAAGTCCTTCTCTTCAGAGCTGGCATCAAGCCACTCATCACCCAGCCGGTATTTGTGCCTGGGGTTGCCCCGACCTAGGTGCAGGACCTTGCATTTGGCCTTGTTGAACTTCATGAGGTTAGTACAGTCCCACCTCTCAAGCCTGTCAAGGTCCCTCTGGATGGCATCCCGTCCCTCCAGTGTGTCAACCGCAGCACTCAGCTTGGTGTCATCGGCAAACTTGCTGAGGAGTGTGCAAACAAACTCCTAACTGTTAAGGAATGCTAATGTGAAATGTGGGATTTTTTTGCAGGGCATTTCACTTCTGTTTAAGAGGATCACGAGGACAAAAAATTAGCTGTTTCATCTAATACGCATGTTTGGCTCAATTATCTTGTATTCTGAATCCCATTTGCTTTTATTTGACACCTAATTGGTAGCCGCGGACAAGGCTTATATGTTATATGGCCTGCATTTTTAAGGCATCTCACACAATGGATCATGCAAAAAACCCCTTTGCTTGTTATGTTAAAAAAAATTCTGCTGAAATTCTCCACACAGTTCCTTTCATGACACAGCATAAAATCTGTACTACCTTCTGGGTATTAAAAACAAACCTACAAATTATCTTTTGATTTGGTGTTCTGACCTTAGTAGGCAAGGTCTCACTGCTGGTAAGTGTAAAATGAAACAGCATACCAAAAAAAGGTTAGGAGGAAATTTGTGCAACTTATAGCCCACCTCTGATTTCCTTCTTGTGGTTTTGCTCTGCCAATACTCAGTATTCTGTGTCTGGATAATGAGTTTTGGGTGTAGTGTTTTTTATTAGCTTTCAGCAGCACACTTTAAAAATGTTACACAGTCCTTAACTGGGCTTATGTATGTTGTATGTACTTTTTCTTCATTTTGGTTTTGATGGTTTAGGATGTCAAATTCAGCACTGCTGTCAGAAAATATTATGCAAAATCAAATTGTTTCATGTTATGAATAGCTGTGTTAACATCTGCAATTTGCCCACCCCTGTTAAATCAAAGTTATAGCTCATTGCGTTCAGAGCAGCAGAACAAAGGGGAAATTGAACTCTTTATCTTAACCTTTATTATTACCTATAAATTTAAACATTTTTCTGCTATTGTTAATCTTCTGGAGCATTTTTCTGGGGTTTGTTGAGAGCTCAAGAACTTTTTTTGGGATTGACATGTGGAAAGTAATGGGGAAATATATTCCGTGAACTAAAGACTTTTAAACTCTATCATAATGTCTGAGACATGGAAAGGAAGTGAGAACTCAAGTCTGAAAACAAAGTTTTACTAGCATATGGCAAAGTATGAGCAAACCTCAACTGGTAGTGAAGGGGGCCATGCAGGGAGGAAAAGCTGCCTGTTGAATACAGATCTTCCCAATGTTTCTGAAATACAAAGTAATTACCTTCTTTGGTGATGAGAGGCAACCACCATTACAACTGAAGTCTTGACTGTCTTGGCGATATTGTAAATTTAACATTATCTTAAGCTTAATGCTTATTTTAGTAGTTTGAAGTGTAGCCATCTGACTTGTTTTCCGGAATACAGGACAATGAGGAAATTACACATTCTGTGTTAATAAGTTTATACATTACCACCTGTCTACATGATCAGTAAAAACCCTCGCAGTGGGTTTTCCACCTTGTATGATGTATGGTGTGTCTGATTACAATTCAAATCTACATTCAGAGAGACTGGTGGGGGAGAGTTAGAGGAAATTCTTGTGATGCTAGAGTTGTTTCCTCAGAAGGACTTCAGAGTTTCCTCTCCTAAAATTGTGCTTGTTAGCATACAGTAAATATTTTACTCTTTTGGGGAAACACCCCTTTTCCTTGGAAGATATACTGAAAATGCTGAAAACAGCTTTAACTATGCACCTCTAGTGATTCCACAGATTGTGAGAAACCCAGTGAAATTTGGGTTTCAACATTCAAGAGTTCTGCTGGGAGTCAGGAATTCTGTTTTGTGGATATAGACAAATGTCCTTATTTACTACGCCAAAGGGAGACTTCCTCCAGTTTCTCTATCATTTTCACATTCTTAAACAAAAGTAAACTTTCAGTTGGCCTGAATTTTCATTTATAGAAAGCAGAATGTCTGAAAACCTTAAATTTAACACCTGTGAGTTACATAAAGTAGGGCAACATAAAACTATAAACACAATTTAATAATATTTTCAGAGGAATGTCACAAAATTAATTTGGTTGTTAGCGCTACAAATACACAACAAACTCTGATCTAAAAAACCCTATTAAGTATGTGAGCATTGAAATCAGAATCTGCAGTTGTCAATGTTTGAAGCTTTGTCTTTATACTGGAGTGCATTACTAGCTCAAAAGTAATTCTGTTCTTGACTTCATACAAAAAAAAATCTTATTTACTTTTTGAAATTTATTTATAACAAGCCACATGAGAAAGGAGTGGTGGGACATGACCTAGTCCTCCCTCCTGAAATCTGCTAAAATAAGTTTAGAATAGCCCCTTCTGCAGTATAGAATCATAGAATCATAGAAACATAGGTTAGGGTTGGAAGGGACCTTAAAGATCACCTAGTTCCAACCCCCCCTGCCATCAGCAGGGACACCTTCCACTACACCAGGGTGCCTACAGGCTCAT
>NW_010307016.1:0-9873 GCF_000700745.2 Antrostomus carolinensis | reverse complement strand
GTGTCAAACGCCTTGCACAAGTCCAGGTAGATGACATCAGTTACTTTAGCCTTATCCACCAGTGTTGTGACCCCATCATAAAAGGCCACCTGATTGGTCAGGCATGACTTGCCCCTGGTGAAGCCATGTTGGTTGTCATCAATCACCTTCTCATTCTGCATGTTCCTTAACATAGTTTCTAGTAATATCTGCTCCATGATCTTGCCTGGCACTGAGGTGAGACTGACCGGCCTGTAGTTCCCTGGGTCTTCCTTGTTACCCTTTTTAAAAATGGGGGTTATGTTCCCCTTTTCCAGTCTGCAGGAACTTCACCAGACTGCCATGACTTCTCAAATATGATGGATAGCGGCTTTGCAACTTCATCTGCCACTTCCCTCAGCACCTGCAGGTGCATCTCATCAAGTTCCATGGATTTGTGCACCTTCAGGTTCCTTAGGTGGCCCCGAACCTGATTTTCTCCTACAGTGGGTGGCTTTGCATTCTCCTGGACCCTTCCTTTGCTTTCTAGGACTTGGGCAGTGTGGCACGAGCCCTTGCTGGTGAAGACTGAGGCAAAAATGTCATTGAGCACCTCAGCCTTCTCAATGTCCTGGGTGACCAGATCTCCTGTTGCCTTTCAGAGAGGGCCCACATTTTCCCTAGTTTTCCTTTTCTCCCCAACATACCTGTAGAAGCTTTTTTTGTTGCCCTTGACACCTCTGGCCAAATTTAATTCTGTCAGGGCCTTGGCTTTCCTAACCTGATCCAGTATCTGTTGGTGGTGGGTAACCTAATCTGTCTGCATTTGGGGGATGAAAAACTCCAGGTTTTGTGTCTGCTCATCAACTGCAGGTGCTTGTTCACCCTGCTCTTGCAACTATCAGTGTGAATCCTTCTAACTCAGAAACTCACTCTAGCTACCCTCTGACAGACATCACAGCCCTTCTTCAGGTGCACAGGTAGGAAGTCAGAGTGCAGCAGAGCTGAGGCAGCAGCAGTTTTGCAAATAAATAAATAAATGGTGAGGGCCCAGGCACAAGGGGTTGCTAAAATGAAATTATTATGATAAGAATTGTGTAATAATAGCAAATAATTTTTTTCTTTTTAAGTAAACCTATATGCCTCCAGTGTCCATGAGCTAAGAACATAACGTGAATCACTCACACATTCTTTGGTGGCTCATTAAGATTCACCTGAACTGCTTACTATCTACGTAGCCTCTGTTATTTTTCTGCTGCCAGTCTCACGCATCAGTGGTATCTTAAAAATGCCAGCAAAAATATCAATTTGATAATGTGCAGCAGCTTATCCTCTAGGAAATCTGCCATATGCTCGGAATAGGTTGCATAGTTTCAGTACTAGCCACCATCCAAATTGGAAAAGCTTTCCTGAAATGTAAGAAATGAATTTTTTTTTGTACCCTAATTGCATATGCCTTTCTTCAACTTCCAACTTGATAATGAAATTTGTATATAAGGGTATTAGAAATACCAGTCAATAAACTGAGTAGACTTTAATATCTCTTGTCAGACTTACTGTTTTATGATCTCAGTTATTTTGGAGACATACCTGCATAAAGGCCAGATCAAGAGAAGCAAGAGAAACCTTGGCATGACAGGCAATTATGAATTATTGATGACCCACTGGTAATTTTACCCATAAAAATTATCATACTGAAGAATGAGCCATTTGAGAAGGATATATATTTGTAACATCTATAATTTGCATATGTGGTAGAAGTAGATATATTCTTTCTATAGTTTTGTTTCAACAGTTAAATATTAATAATGTTCTTTTTTCAGCCAAAGCTACATGGTGGAATTATATGCAGTACAGAAGAATGAATACAAATCCAGAGATCTTACTTTTTTAAAGGCCTTAAAATCATCCGATTAAAACTATTTTGATAGAAACCTATAAAAATGTATTTCAAGGAAAGAGAATGTGATAGAAGGGAAATAATGATCAAGATAAAGGATCTAAATAAAGAAAATAGAAATTTATGTTAAAAATCAAGAGGGTCATGAGGCTTTTAGAAGAGAGGCTGGTCAATAAATTGTACCATATGTAGGAAAAAATTGGAATTAGTTTATGTTTATACAATGTGCTGACTGCATCCTTCTGTAAAAAATAGTTTTGTTATATTTTCAATATAACTATATCTATATCTTTATTATCTTCAGGAACAAGATTGTATTCTTTTTGTTTGTTTGTTTCTGTCAGTTCTTATCCATCTTTTATGCAATATTTGAGAACTGAGAGGAAGTCATACATACACATTTTGTTAACTGTATTGCCTTTCTATAAGCAATAGTATAGATTTTTTCACTTGATATTTCTTTATGCTTTAAATATATTTGTTCTGATAAAATGCAATAGTGGATTGACTGTAAAAAGCAAATACTCCCTACATATTAGAAAATAATTATGCTTTCTCAAAAAATGTTACAACCCCTTTTCTTTTCTAAATGAATGAGAACCCCATAAGATTTATGTGCTTCATTTTGTTATCAATCTTATTTTATAAATAAAATAATAAGTTTCTCTTTCTTTCTGTCCATCTGTCACCCTTTCTTATTCTCTTCAGTTAGAACACAAACTTTACAAGAAAGCAATTTCTCCAGATTAGGATATTGAAACATCTGCAGTACTCTAGAGAAATTTTACTGTCTGGCCATCATTTCTTTCTAAAGTGTGTAGCTTTCTTAATATAACAAATGCATGGATAGCACAAAACCCACTTTGTTTGGTACTATTAGTGGAAAATATAAAAATCTATGAGAGAATTATAATCATTTAATCTTTATATTGAGGTAATAGTTTTCAAAGTAAACTCTAATAGTAAAATGATGCTCTGGCCAGATAGTTCTAATTAAGAAAGCTGTTGAGTATAATATTGCTATTTAAATTTTTAAGATGGAAAACACTAATAGCGTTCCATAAAAGTACATTTTATTCCATAAAAGTACAATGTGCAAGTAAGAAATAGAAGAGTTTTTAAAACAGCACTGAATTACGAAGAAATATCCTTAATTCAAGTTACGTACCTTCTTGAATAGCAATACTTTCCCTAATAGAAAATGGTGTTAAATGGACATTTATATAATATTACTGAATATCAAATAGATTCAGATCCCCTTGCTGAATTGATAGTTAAATGATTCAGTGCCAAATAGAATTTTAAAATATGACTTTCAGCAAATACTTACAATGGTTAGAATTTTGAAGATATATACCACATCAAATTTGCGGAATGTATGGAACATTTCCTTTAAGGAATTTTATCTGTCATATAAGCAGCAAGCACTGAACAGTATTTATGGAAACTGAGTGAAAAAGTCTATGTGTACCTTAAATCTACACTGTCCTTCCATGAAAGTACATTTTCATATGTAACATAATTTTACAGTCATGTGCTATAAACAAATGAAAAACTATTCCCTTAAAAGGGAATAATCTTTCAAGAGTCAGAGTTCCAATTCTATAGAAATAGTTCTGCATTTAAAATATTCAAATTGTAATGTAATCAGTATTTTCTTCAAGTATTTCAACCAATATTCTTCTTTTCAAAAGATTCATTTATGCATTCTGTCAAGAGTCAGCAGTAGCCATGACTAAACAATTTTGTTATAACTATTTGTGTGTAAGCCTAGTGCTGACAGATAGGACACCAGGTGCAATTTGGGGATTTATTACCTAAAATTTATTATTATGATCCTTTTTGATTAAATTTCACATTGTCCCAACAGCTGGTGGTTATACAGATTTATTATGCAAATAGAATTACTCAGTGATACTATTATAAGTCAGTGTCACTGATCTGGAAATTTCAGGGCCTGCATGTAAAATATTTCTAGTTTCCTAATTCTTTCTAAAAACATAAATTTCTTGACTTTAGAATATCTAATGATATTAACTCATTGTTTTGTTTTAATCACTATTGTATATAAGTGTTTCATGATCCGTAGGTGCCTAGGGTGTATTGTTTTATCTTACTGGAAATTATGGTCCTGAAATACTAACTGAGACAGAGGAAAAATACTATTCTGCTAGATGAAACCCATACATTTTCCATCATATGCTATAAAAATATTACATTCTTTCATGCACTTCTAGATTCTTGGATATATAGAGAGACTTCAGAATTTTAGTGGTTAAAATCTAGATATTTTCTATGATTATTTAAAAAACCCTACAGCTTTTTAATCAGAACATTTTCAGAAGCACTTAGGGTCTGGGTAGTCACAAGTCTGTGTCAAAATCTCCTGGGATAAATAGGAATTCTGTTAGTCAACACTTTAATGATTCTCTTGAGTCATCAGTGAATTCATTTGTAGGTATTTAAGCTAATTTTAATACTCTAGCCAAAACATTAGAACTGCTCCTCATAACACCTACAACAGAATTAGCATTTTTGAGGAGAGTTATAGTTTTTTTAAATTGTTTTATTTTTCTAACTATTACACTGCAAGCAGTGTTAAACTGGTAATGTAAGACATCCTGAAATTCTAATGCAGACGTGACAAACTTGAAAGAACTCTAAGCTCTCATCTTTTTGCTACAGGAAAATGGAAACTTTCTTTGTACTTGATTCTGTGAAGAGTTAAAGACATTCAGAAACATATCTTGAATATGTATTTCTCTGAAATATAAGTTGGATAAATTTTTGAATATTATTGAAGGTTTGCATCAGCTCTTGATACAACCCTAAACTGCTGTAAACTCAGGTGTTCCAGTTAAGTGTGAAGATAATTAAAAAAGCAGGTCAAATGACTTTTGCAGGAAGACAATATAACAACAGAGAATAAGATAATTTTTTCTCCTTTTTTTCCTTTTCCTTTTTATTTTTTTCCTTTTCCCCTTTTCCCCTTTTTTCTTTCTTTTTTCTTTTTTCTTTTTTCTTTTTTCTTTTTTCTTTTTTCTTTTTTCTTTTTTCTTTTTTCTTTTTTCTTTTTTCTTTTTTCTTTTTTCTTTTTCCTTTTTTCCTTTTTTCCTTTTTTCCTTTTTTCCTTTTTTCCTTTTTTTCCTTTTTTTCCTTTTTTTCCTTTTTTCCTTTTTTTCCTTTTTTCCTTTTTTCCTTTTTTCCTTTTTTCCTTTTTTCCTTTTTTCCTTTTTTCTTTTTTCCTTTTTTCTTTTTTCCTTTTTTCTTTTTTCTTTTTTCTTTTTTTTCCTTTTTTCTTTTTTCCTTTTTTCTTTTTTCCTTTTTTCTTTTTTCTTTTTTCCTTTTTTCTTTTTTTTAAATTTTTGCCTTTTTCCCCTTTCCCTCCCTTCCCCCCCATTTTGTCCCTTTTTTTCCCCTTTCCCCCACTTTTCCCTCCTTTCCCTCCCCCATTTTTCCTCCTTTTTCCTATTTTTTCCTCCTTTCCCTTCCTTTTTCCCTTTCCCCCCCTTTTTTCCCTTTCACTTTATTTTTCTTTCTTTCTTTTTTTAAAAAATTTTTATTTTTTTATTCCTCTGTGTTGTTGCATGTTACTTGTTAAGCAGAGGAGTGGGTTTAGCTTCAGGCAGATTGTTGGTTATTTTGAAAGCTCCCTATGGCTGCTAGTTCATCTGAGTGTGTCTAGGTAGTAGCTTTTATAGTTCCCAAAAGCAAGTCCTCCTAATGATAACAGTGACAATATTTTAAAATAAGAGATTAGTTTAATTTTTCTGTCTTATATTCACCCAGATAATAAAGTGGAAAATTAAAAATAGAAGCAGAGATTGCTGGACATTTTAATGGGAAAAGGCAGCTGATTTCTGGAAGCTAAAGGCTTTGTGGAACCACAAGTTGGATCCTGGTTTCATGTCAGCAGGATAACTGAAGTTTTTAAATTCAGCAGCATTTTAACCATTTTGTTGATTAATTTATAAATTATTGATCTCTCACCAAAGCTCTGATATAAATTTACGTCACAGTAATCTAATACTGTTAATTTACTTTTCTCTAATACAGTAAATTAACATGTGTCTGTTTAATCTATTTTACTTTTGGTAACTGCAGGATCACTTTAGAGGGAAAAAAGGTTGAAATCTGGGAAAATCAGGTCGCAAAAATGAAATTAAAAGGACATTCCTGAAGTTGAACTCAGTGATAACGAAAAATGCTGCAGTGACAGCTGTAGAGGTAAAGACCTCGTTTTAGTTACAGGGTAAACTTCAAAGGTTTAAAATTGCCTACAATATTTCAGGCTGAATTTAAATCTGATTTAAGTCTATTCCAGAAGTTATGGATTATGACTGTTCTTATCACACATTTGTAGTTCACATGTTGTTCATTTGTGTCAGTGCTGGTTTCAAACTATTAAAGATCAAATGCTAAAGGCCAAGTCACTGTGCTATTTTTTAATATTGTTAATTTTTGTACTTAGGTTGTTCCTGAAAACTATGAAGAAGGACTGTGAGGTTTCAGATCTGAGTTATTAACATAAAGATTTTAAATATTTTGAAAGAGCTCTCTTTATATCATATGCATAATTTTCATTTGAATTACAATTTTTAAAATTTAGAAACAGCTACAGTGTATTTTTTATAGAGGCCTCATGAAATGAAAATAAAAGCTTTAAGTTTACAATTTAATACATTTTTTATTATAATTCTGAAAAGATTTAAAAAAAAAAACCCCACAATTTGGACAGTCGAACACTGGACAGAGCTGCCTAGATAGGTTGTGGAACCTCATCCTTGGACATATTCAAAATTTTACCAGAGAGGTTCTGTGCAACCTAATCTATACTGGCTTTTCTTTGAGTGGCATGCTGGCTCAGAGGACCTCCTGAGGTCCACTCCAACTTAATTTATTCTATGGTATTTGTGAAAGATATAAATTATTTTGCATCTTTGCTTTAAAAGTAATGAACATTTCAAACTCCAAAATTAAAATGTAGAAGTGAAATTATTTTCCTCTACTAATTTAAGACTGGAGTATATCTTTTTTACAACAGTCAGAGTTTGGTTTTTAAAGTCCTTAAGATTGTTTCTTTTTCCTCAGCATTTATGTGTGCTGTAGGCTATGTATGAAATTAATTTTAGAGATACGCTCAGACATCCAGGTTCAGCATGTAGCTGCTGGAAATGTTATGAATCTGCTCATGATAGATGATAAATTTGTTATTTGAAAAAGGATAGTGTGCATTACTACAGTAGTTTTCTCATCAATATTGCTGGAAAACTGGGATATCCTACAATACCTTTTAAAATTATTTATTTTGATAAATTCTTCTAGGACAATGTATTTTTTTAAGACTGAAGTTTACCAACTAACTATATTTATCCTTACATCCTAAAATATTTCATTTAAGTTATTATCTGCTCACGATTTTTTCAGTGTTTTTGTTTAGAAATATAGCAACATTTAATATAATTTTCTGAGGGCGTAGTTAACAAGAAAATGGATTAAGTGTATATAAATACATAAAACAGTATGTGCTCACCTGGCTGCCAGGTTAAATGACTACTGCAATAACTACCTGAAGACAGAAAGAAACAGAATGTGGTTAGCGTACTAGGTACTCATGTTGTGCTATGATGCTATGAGAGATGAATGCATGTTTATATGAGAAATATTTTTACAGATCATAACTACTTGTGCTGGAAACATTTTCCTTATCTTTTTTGAAAGCACTATTGAAAAATTAAAAAAAATATTGGAAGCCTTAAGTCCTGAAAGTTCATCAGCTATGCTGTGCAGAAAAACATAGATATATATTTAGATCCTCACTTTAACTGTCTTGAAAAGAGTGCGATGCAAGTCTACAGGCTTTACTTGTGGGTTTACTTGGACTGGAGTATCTCAGTGTTGGGACTGGGTACATTTTTATCTCTCTAGTGAAGCCTAAATTTGATATACTGAGGGGAGGACTTTTTTTTTTTTTTCCCATACTACTTAGATACTATGTAAAAAAGAATTTAATTAATGTTTATTCTTTATTAGTACTGTAATTTCAATTGATATGGTACAATTTATACTATTTATACAAAACCCACATGTGTTTTGTATTTAATTAAATTTTATAGGTAGTAAAATATCTATTGCTGTGTTATTAATTTTATTTTGGATCTCTTTGC
The DNA here is from genome assembly GCF_000700745.2 of Antrostomus carolinensis. Classification (NCBI taxonomy): domain Eukaryota; kingdom Metazoa; phylum Chordata; class Aves; order Caprimulgiformes; family Caprimulgidae; genus Antrostomus; species Antrostomus carolinensis. Next base: position 1,848 of record NW_010307016.1, on the reverse strand, counting down.
ACTCTTTGAGTGAAATAACGTCTTCATATAATCTATCAAAATAACAGAATTACCTCAGGTCTTTGTGGAATAACATGCATTAGTACTGGTCTTCTAGCTTCGTTTTTAATATACGTCTTTTTAAAAGCTCTGATTCTAGTGGCTCAAGAACTCTAAGAATTACTTAAATACCATGAAACCAAAACCATTCCAATTGCAAATAGACATAGAAACTTCTTTTCATGCTCATTTTAAATTTTATTAGCAAACAAACTGAAATACATAACCTTGCAGAGTGTATTATTTTAACAAACACTTAAGCATAACTTAATGTTGTTTACTGTTTTGATACCCTGGCACTGGCATTTGTATTCTGCATGTCAAGCACTATGCAAAATGCATTTAAAAATTTCACATTAAATAAAGCTTTGTACCAGACAGTTACAAAATATATTGGATTGTAATATACTTCTCTGTATTGTACTTCCTACCGGTACAAGCTGCCTACTATTTCTAAAAGCAGGGTTTTTCTCCTACAAAAATTAGTTCTCTGAGTAATATTCTCCTACCCCCAGACAAAAAAGAGGGTAAAAAGAATCAATATAAAATGTAGATTCTTGAGATGAAGCCATCTAACACTTACCCTAAAAACTAAAACCAAACACACTTTTTTGTAAGAAGCCCTCATCAGTTTTGAAGGTTAGCATCTCTGTCTTATAAGAAAGAATCATTCCATGTTGGTTTGAGTGAGGAGGATTATTATTATCATCCATGTAACTACATAAATAGCAAGCTTTCTAAGGAAGTGAACAGAAACAAGGTTTCTGTGTACATGACCACAGTCCTGGTTTAGATACCGTGCAGCCTGGGAATGACTGCAAGCAAAATGTTACTGTGTGGATAAAAAACATGATAAAAGATAATTAACCTACTTTTTATTCCATAGTCATTATAGTGCTGTGAAAACAGTGTAAGCTATCAAAAATTTAAAAATGCATAAAACCCCAACTTTAAGTTTGGAAATTTGCTTGAATCAAGGCTGCTTGAACATATAATGTGATTTTGTTCCTATACTGAAGGACTGAAGAAACTCTGTATGAAAGTTATTTCCACTGTTTTTTCAGGTCATTGACATGTGGGTGATGTCCATCTGGAGAAGGATTCTTCTCCCAAATTGATTTTGCAGCTGTCTCAGCAATAGTTTTGTATAACACTTGAAAGAGATGCAAAAACTTGAACAGAAAGCACCCTCTTAAGGATTTTGCTTTATGTTGATGAAGTCAAGGAGAGAGCAGAGCTTCAACACCCTTTTGCTTTCCACCTTGTAGAGAAAAAATAAATCTGACGCTTAGAGAGATTAATTCATGGCTTGTGTTGTTAATGATGTGGTCCTGGTGGAATCTGCTAAGTGACCTCCTCTGCCAGCACAAGTTACATTGAAGGTTTGGCCAGATAGCTGGAAATGAAGTAAACAAGGTAGTTTGTTAGTTAATATAATCACCTGTACTGTAATTGAATTGTTGGTCCCACAGTTTAGCCATACATTAATATTTCTGATGTCAACCCCAAAGAGTTCTTCAGTTGTCTCCAAGTAGGAGACAGATGCAAATCTTGGTGCCTTTTGTTGGAGTCCAATGCTCTCTGGCTAGATTCTTTTAGATATTCCACTTGAGGAGGCCATAATGTTTAATACAGAATTTACTGATTTATAGATAGTTCATGTTCCACAGGATTTTGATTTAGCAGAGAGATACAGAAGTGTACTGAAATCACACTACAGCACAATGTAGCCATTGCAATATGCAGATGGATCACTATGTAAATGTGATTCCCATTACCATTAATAACAAAAGGAGGGGCAAAGAAAAC
>NW_010307015.1:0-30206 GCF_000700745.2 Antrostomus carolinensis | reverse complement strand
ATAATAATAATAATAATAATAATAATATCATGTATCTGAAGGGAATACTGAAAATATTGCATATTATTATATTAGAGAAGAAACAAATTGTAGACACGATGAAATAACGATTGACGTAGTTGGAAATTTCTATTCTGGAATTGAATGAATAAGATGAGGGGATATCTAAAGAAATCAAAGGGTGTTGAAATCAAAACAGAAAGATAATAGCTTTTGATATAGTTTCTATTTAGTCCGGAGCACTGTTTGCTAAAACATGTTTGAGTCCAAGAGATAAAGGGGTAATGACCATTTAAAAGAATTGTAGGCATTTATAAGGATAATGGGAATAAACTGTATTTATAGGAATGGTATAGTTTTACAAAGAATATAAGGTCTCTTGCTTTAGAAGTAAGGAAACTTTTTGTGACAGATTATTTATGAAATTTTATATTGTGCAGATGTTCAGAGATTCTAATTGTTCTCCTGTTAGGATATTAGGATAAGCCTTGGAAAAGCAGCGAGGTGGAGCTCTGGTCTAGTTCCTACTGAGGTCCTTACTGCAAAGCACCTTTCTCGACTCTAGATCCATATATGACATCCTTTAAAAAATGCTTAGAGACTTATATAAAACAATCATTTTGGGAAAAAAAATACTACAAAAGGTAGATGCTTTAAGTAAAGAATACTGATTTTTCTTTCATCCTTTTTTGTTTTGGGATAGTAATCTCAAAAACCTCTCCAGTGTAAACAGGATTGTTACATTGTATTCTCTCCTCATCCCTTAGTTTTCTGGACAGATTTCAGATTCAGTGGGCGCTTTTGAGAAATACAGGAATTGAGCTGACCCAACTGTAAATGCAAAGCTAATTCTTATTTTACCAGGCATAACATTTTATCAACATAAGTAAATTCAAAATAATTTTCAGGATATGGAAAGACTATCCTGCTAGGACTTCTCTTAAAGTTAGTGATGGTGTGAAGACATATTTGTGGCAGTGCAGGGCAACACCTTCCAACGAGGAATTCAAAGATAGGGTTTTTTTCTTATGTTAGTACAGGTGGGAAAACAATATGGTAATAATGGGTATTTCAAACAATTTACTGTGTGATTTGTGATTTCTGTTTAAATTTCTGAATACAAAAGATGACAGGTTATTCTGTGTTCTTCTGGTTTTAGAGAATCATCTATTTTTACTTTCTGTGGATGTCTAGGCAATTAGCTTAAAAAACCTGTTTTAAATATTTAAAAGTTTCTACAAAACACAAGTTACATCTTTGGTTATCATTGAAAACTAGTGAGACATCTTGTTTTCTTGTTTCTTTGCTTTGCATGTTGACAGTGCCTTTACTTCCATTAGCTTTATTGGATCCAGTGTAGTCAGTTAGGCTGGGGAAGTGTTTTTAGAAATTCCCTTTCTGAGCACAAACAATGGAGCAGCAAAAAAACCCTTTATAAATATGTGAGAGGGAGAAAAAAGAAATTTAGACATATTGTTTATCTCATGTCCTTGACCTCATCCTTCCTTTCTGTTTAAAGAAAACCTAAAAATCTTTCAATTATTAAAAAAGTATCTATTTCATAATATCTACACAGTGAGAGAATGGGTTTTCTTAAATGATCATGTAGTAGAAGATGGTGATGATAGTAAATGGAGTGGCTGCCCAAACAATGGCTTGGGATCTAGGACCTATACTGGAATAAGTACTCCGAAATGAGGGTTTTCTGAACTTGATTTAGTTCTGCTTGATGTTTCTGCTCTTAAGAATCAGAGGAAATGTTTATTTCAGAGGTTTTTCTTTCTCTTTCTCTTTCTGGAGTGATAGATTCAACAAACCTTTAGATGCCATAAAGTAAAAAGGAAAAAGTAACAAGCTTACTATGTTTAATGAGCTTTGAAAGCAATGGGTAAAATTATACAAGCACAAGTGCCTGTAAGGCACACAACAAATCAATAGTATGGGTTTTTAATTTTTTTTTTTTTCAATTGAAGGTTTAGATAACTATTGTGTTTATTGACTTCATGGAGAAGTGCTGATGCTCTGTATTTTTGGAAATCAAATTTCTTTTGATTTCCATTTCCAAATAGAGATGTAGCCCAGCTAACATTAAAGATTGAGCTCTAAGTCTTCTGCTAAAGTAATACAAGCCAAAGCAATCAGAATCCCTAGCTGATCTTTATTTTTTGGCTTGCTGTGACACTTTGAGGAAGAAAATGGACTTGTCACAATGGTATGTTAAGGTATTTTGCTCTTAAGTCCCTTCTATTTTAGTATTAAATCTTATTCTGGCACAGTGATCATCTGAAAAAAAATCTTTATTCCTGTTGCTGTATCATGTCATACTTAAGGGTTACTGTTTTGTTGACATAGTCCAATTTGAAATGTCATCTTATAACTGAATAAGATATATTAGGAGATTAGTGATTGATGCATGAAATGTTTCGGAGCACTCCATGCTCTAGTAAATGTTTCATGCGTATCAATAATACACAAATTTATTTAACAAAATAATAAAAGATGTAATTGCAATTGTGTGAGCTTTCTTTTTGAAAAGACAGTGAATTCTTATGATAGACTTTAATGTATTCCCAGCTTTTTAAAAATTATTTTGTTTTCTATTTTCAAATTCCTGGTATGAAGTCTGATACCAAATTAATTTATATAATATTTGTTTTCAGTTGTGGCAGGTGAAATTTAGGCCCTAGTGAAAGTAATACATCTCTCTAGATTCTTTTCAGTTAAAGTGCATTATGAAGAAATTATTACTGCACTATTTTTATTATAAAATACAAACCTAGTAGGGTAATGTAATACAAATAGGTTATATACTTATATATATTCAGGTTAAAAAGGGTGAGGGTAATACATAATAAAATTTATTTCAGGATAAACCTGTATAAAGGTCACTCAGTGAGTCTATAGTTGACCTGGCATTAACTTCTCTATACTTTTGCTATAATTTTGTCCAGTATTTTAATATTTAGAATAAGAATAAGCTATACTATGATCTTCCAACAGCTTTCGAATATTTCAGTCTTTTATGTGTTAATTTTTTAAAATGTTTTTTTGAATAGCCTATATTCCTACTATGAGTACTTTGTGTAACCTTTGGATAGGCCTCATATGCTTTGAAGACTCCAAAAAGAAAAATCTATTCTACCAAGGCAATTTTTGATGGGTTTTAATTACAGTTTGACTACATGTTTTCATCTCTAAAGCACTTTTTTTTCCTTTCCCCCCCAGTTGTATATGCTCATTGGTTTCTCTGTCCCCTTGCTAAGCCCTGCTGTGATCCTAGAACCTCGCTAAGGTGCTGTAGAAAATGGTTTCTGTTGGGTTGCAGAGTGATATTTCTGTGATCGTTTTGTGCTTTTACAGACTTTGTTTATAGGTCAGTAAGTTCCTTGGTATGTGTCCAGTTTTCACAGATACTCTTGTAATTCTGGTCTATTTGTACTTAGAAGGAGAAAAAAATTTTGTAGTGGGTGAGGTTAGATAGCTAAATCGGTAAATTTTTTTTATATATTTATATTTTGCAGAAATTGCTACGAGATCCTAGAACTGCCCTGCCCAATGTTTGTTGTACCTCTAATCAGTCTCGTTTACATCAGTTAGATACTGTGGAATGACTGTTTTGATCAAATCAGCTAATTAAATGCAGTACCATTGCAGTGATAAAGCTTGTACTGCCTAAGCATTTAGATGATTGGTTTAAAATGAATTCATATATTTAAAAAATATGGTGTAACAAACTGAAGAATTATGAAGAAAAAATATACAATTGAAATTTTGTTCACAGTATATCTACATCCATGGGAAGAAACTTTTATCTAGGGTTAGTGAGGGTAAAGCCCATCAGAGGAAGGGATGAGAATGGGAGTGTACTCTGTTCTTCTCTTAATGGGGACAAGTAAACCCTTCCTCCACTTCTGAATTTTCATAACCATGGTGAATTGCAAGCTCCCTAGTTGTGCAGGGATCCCAGCTAGTTTTATTCTCATCAGGGAGCAACTAAAAGACTAAAGCCAAAAAGTTACTACCATCATTTCAGTATTTCTCAGATATAGTAGGTAAGGGGGTTGAGAGAGTATATGATTTTTTTAAATCTTAGTATCTCATGAGGTGCATGTTCAGAGTTTGGTGGGTTTTTGGGAAAAAGGCAAGAGGTGCAGACAGTTCTGAGTAGTTCTTTCTTGCTAGCTAGTTTGCTAGGATTTTACCTTGTGTTGAGCTGCTAGTTGGCTGGATTTCCATACGGTTAGTTGTGGGAGAGCCAAACAAAGGAGGGAGATTGAAGCTTGGCAGCTTCTTCATATGGAGCTATTAGAGCTTAGGTTTCTCAGCTATATATTCCCAAAAGGCAAGAGAGAACATAAAATCAGACTTGCTGGCAATGCTTAGAAATCAAGTGTCTGTGCATCCACATCAATATGAAAAACTAGACAGGAAAAACTACACAAACATGAAAAATTGAAGTTTCAACTTTGCTCAGCAACCTCCAATGGTATTTGCATACCTGTTAAGTCTTTTGAGCATTCTGGATGTACTAGAGAGGTGAAAAGCAGTGTTGCAGGCTAATCTTCTCAAGGGCACTTGAGTTAGGTAAAATCATTGAAATAATAATGTCCCAGACTCTTCTAAAAATAACAATTATACATTTAAACAAAACCTAAGTTTTGCTTTTTCACTCTTACCCATGTTCAGGCACAACAAAGTAAAGTAAGAGTAAGTCATTGGTAAGGTTTGGAGTGTTCAGACTAAAACTGTTTTGTATTTACCTACTCAATTTACCTTTATAAATATAAGAAGAGAGAGAGGATATAAAATTTTTTTACTAATGCATCTATGATTTTGAATACTTTTATCATTCTTGATCATGAGAACTTTGGGTACAAGTCTCCTTGAGATGCAGTTAGTTCAGCAAAAGATACAATTTATTTTTTCTTCCAACATCTTTAACTGCACATAGTAGTTGATCCCAACAGGCAGGTCACTGGTGGAGTTGGGCCCAAGAGGGTCCACCTTTGGAGTCTGCTGCCCTTTCTCAAAGGAGATGCTGAACTGTTTGGGCAGCAAGTGTGGTTCACATCCTGAAGTCCTTCCCTTCCCCTGCCTCCCAGGGATCCAGGCTTGCAGCTCCTGCTTGTGGGAGGGAAGCTGCTAGCAGCAGCAGCTGCCCCATGCTTCCAGCATCAGCTGTGTGTCCTGCCTGGCAGCAGCAGCTCTGCCAGACCCGTCCCCTCTCCAGCAATGGTTTCGCAGTCTCAGAATGGTGCCTGTGGGAGCAGCTGTTGTCAATGGAAGAGGTGGAAGGCAGGGCTGTTTGTATGGGAGAGGGAGAGGAGGGGGAAGGACCTTCTTACACAGAGTGTGGAAGGTGATGATCTTGGGTGAGGGTGCAGGGGAGGCATTGAAAAGAAGCTGGAAACACTGGCAGGAGGGGAAAGGGACCTTAAAAGTTGGCTGTGAATGCGATGACTGATGAATTTGGACCACCCTGGTACAGAGCATAACATACAAATTCCATGAGTTAGTACTAGTATTCTTTTGGCATGCAAAACAAAACAAAGTATTTTATAAAACAAATCCCATTTTTTTAAAAAAACCAATACCACTAAATTGTTAAATTATTGGAAAATATTAGGACCATCCCCATTCTTCATGCAGAAAATTCTAAAATCACTTTAGTTTGTGGGAGTTCCTTTAAATTTTAATTATGTGTTGTATGAGGCTGTAATGAGAGGATGACTCAGTTTTGGTGTACTGCATTGTACTATTGTGTAGTAAATGAACCTCTGTACATCAACACACTTGGATATATGTGACTGCCCTATTAAAAGAAAACCATGTAGTATCTACTAAAGGTGGCACACCATGGTCTCAGAGTTGAGGTGTGGAGTAGAAAGGGTCAGAGGAGGGGAGTATTTGGTAGTATTTGTCTTTCTTCTAAGTTATGTTTTGTCTGTATGTAGTGATAATGCTTTGTTTAACATGATACCCTTCCACAAATCTTTGTAGTGGTTGCTTAGGCTCTGCAGTGAATGGAGATTAAAGGTCATGATTCAGGAGGCATTGCATAAAAACATAATACAAAAGCTATCAGCAATGTCATACAGAACCCTACAACACGGTGACTGCATGGTAGTATTGCTAACTTACTTTATGACAGGATTTCTCGCCTCTTGTTTTCCTTTATATAAATACAAAAAGTTGCATTAGGCACTTCTGACTAACCTTAGGTCATGAGGTTTGTCCATCCAATGTGCTCATCAGCATGGAAGCTGTGATTTGTAATTTTTTTTTTTTTTCACCAGAGTTGGAATGACTTTTTTTACATAACATTTAAGTCAAGAGACACTGAGGTCATCTAGTCTGTGCTCCAGTGTATTACAAGTCATTACATTTCATCACTTATTGCTGTATCCCGAGTTAGCCTGGAGTATTACCAGACTCTGGAGACTAAATTTTTGTTTGTCATTTAATGCTGAATAGCAGGGAGTTGATTAGAAAAAATATGCTCAGATGAAAATACTTGTTTTGTGTGTCATGTTCTGCATAACGTCTTGAGAGGATGCCATCTGCTTCTGAATAAATAAATAAACTGTCTTCCTATTAAAAGAGCTTGCTTGCAGAAAAGCAGCTTATGTTTCAGCCATGTACACACAGCCTAGCCCTGGTAATGTGCCCTCCAAACACTTCCTTCTGGCAACCTCTGCTCTTCCCACCAAGACCCATGCAGATTGTTGTGCCTCCCTGAATGCTTAAGTGTGCTGACAATGAAAAACTGTGTAGGCTGCTTATTAAAACTTCTGTTGAGGTCATCCTTCTAAAGGGCTTGCTTTCACTACTAGCATTTTCTTCCTTTAGTGCCTTTCTCAATGAGAATAGAGGTGGGCTCAGTTGATTCCTTGCTAGACCTCTGCAGCATAAACTCTGGGCTTTCTCTTGAATGTGAAAGTTGAGTTGGCATAAGGCGCTTCATGGACATGAGAGAAGTACAGAGGGGGTTTTCTGTTGTTTCTCTTTTTAACAAAAAAGTGTTGGGGTTGTTTTATTTTGTTGTTATCTTTTTATAGGGTTTTTTATTTGGTTGCAGTTGCCTTGAGTAGCATATGACCAGAGAGATTTTTTAATTTTAAATGTGTCAAGCTGAGCTGTAGCCTGGAAAGATTCTATGTGAATGGATTTTAAGATAGACAGTCTCACAAACATGTTGATTTATTTTTTTTTCTTGCATTGTCCAGGCTATGAAGTTCTGCAAAAGTAAAGAAAGTATTTTAGACTTCAAATTTTTGGAAGTTAGTTTCAGGAATATCCTCAGGTTCCCTGTACTGAACCCTCGCAAAGGTGGGAAAGGTCCTGTCAAAAAGAATGGATTTTTCTCTCTAAAAAGAATTTAGGTGGTTTTTCCTGTGCCTTACTGTCCTGGTGTCTTCTCCAGTTTCATTCTGTCTGTTGAACGTAGCTCCTTCAAAATCTTCAGTCTATACTGTTTCTTTGAGGGGAAGGAGAAATACAACCACAGATGTCTCTTAGGCAAACTAGCCCAAGCCAGTTACACTTTTCCTCCCATTTAGTACTGTGGTTAAACATTAAGTAGAAGTACTTCCTACACCTGCTTGCACAATGGCTTTTTTTTTCCTTCTATCTATCCCTCTTATCTCTCCATGATTTTGGCTGCTTGTTCCTGTCCATATCCTTTAATTTATGCCAGCCCACTTAAAGGGGCTGAGCAGGGGCTGAAACCAGCAGGCATTGGGCAGAGAAGGATCTTTAAACTGGCACTGCTGCTTACAGAACCATGTCCTAGATCTATTTTTCAAAATACTTATTTTTTCTTTTTTTTTTTTCCCCCACTGCTAAAGACATCTGGTAAAGTGCTGGAGAGTAGTAGAGAGCTGGTTTCTTCACTGAGCAAAAGCCTCATTACAATAAGTAGTGATACAGAGATAACTCTGAGGTCCCCTAATTAACCGTCTCTTAGGTGCTTTATAACTCCTATGCGACATACCAATCTGCTAACCCCCTCACAGAAGCAAGCAGTGTCACTAAGCAGCTTCTTCAAATACAGGCAGTATATAATCTATGAACATAAAAGCCTCTGAACTGAGTTTTATACCAGTAGAAGGATTGCTTTGTATCTCAACTAAGCTAATACAGAGTCTTTTTAATTGAGATCTCCTTTAGCCATCTTCACTCCTTGCGTTGGCAGCTGTGTCCCTGTGGATTATAAGAATGGAAGTAACAGACTTGAAACTTTGCTTCAGCCAGAAAGGTTATAATGTGGCCTGGGTCATTAGTCAATACGACTTTTTGGAACTGCCTGGTGAAGATAGATGCCTTTTGACTTCGTTAGACTAACGTGATGGCAGGTCACTGAAAGCTAGAAGCTAAACAAATTTTAAAAGGTAGTATTTAACAGAAAAAAATATGTCCCTATTCTTTACTCAGCTCTATAATAAGAATAGTTACCAGATCTAACAGGTAGTCCAATGAAATGAATACACTGGGTTGTATTTGGATATTTAATAAAATTATGTAATTCAGTCTTGTGCTTAAGTTCCTACTATTTTTTTTCTTCTTCTTCTTCTCATCAGGCATTCAGATAGCCTCTTGAAGGTTGCTCAGGACTTGTTTAGAGTATCTCCAAGGACCATCTTTGGGGGAGGCTTGTTCCAGTGCTTGACTACTGCATTGTGAACTTTTATTTTTTTAACCTAATATCTCATCTGAACTTCCCTCATAACAACTTGTTTCCATTGCCCCTCATCCCTTAATGTGCACCTTCAAGAATAATCTGATTCTGCTTCTGTACAGCCACACAATAGGTAGTTAAATAAAACACAAGTAAGATCATCAGCTCTCCTTAGGTGCTTCTTTCTAATGTGTCAGGCCATCGTATGTAGACTGCAGGAACCAAGATCTGAATAGTTTTTGCTTTTCTGTGTTAACTGTCAGCATTGGAAGTCTGATGTTGTGGGTAGAAGAGGGAATTTCCTAGTCCTGAGAATCTCCCGTCTACCTTATCAACTAGTCAAATTAAGCTTGTAAACTGTATTCAACCTTGTTGTTGTTCAGTATTAGTTACTGTTTGAATAATTTGATTATTTGGACTTGTAGCCTCACAGTTTTTTACAAATCTGAAGAATTTGAGAAATCAACAGGGGTCCTCAATTAGATGCTATTACCAGATGAGAATTCTGTGGTCTGTGTTCTGGAGTTGGTTTAAATCTCTAGGAGAGTTAAGGCCTCCAATGGCTCTGTCTTTAGTGGTATGGATTTCTACCAACAGCTTTAAACTAGCAAGATGGTATGTGTTTATAGTAAGCCTGTTACTCAAACACTTTTTCTCCATTTAGAAATACCTAAGCTTAAGAGCTGTGCAGAACAACATGTCACTGAAACAATAAATATTGGCCTTTGTTCAAATTATGATAGCATTGAAACTAGAACTATGCATGTGGAAAGCAATTTTTTTTTTATTTTATTTTTTTTTTAGTCTCAGGGATGTTGTTAGGGCTGCAGCTTGTACTAAAGGAGATGTTGATCAGCTGAGTCCATTCTTGTACTGAGGAAGAATTGAGCAGGGTTTTGTTTTCCTTGACAGGCGTTGTATAACCTGTTCTTAAAATACATATGTAATGGGCATTAAGGCATCTCTAAATCACCTTTCATGCTGCTTTGATTAGAAAAATCCTCTTCCTTTTCTTTCCCCTATATATTTTAAATGATTAAGCCAATGCCATTCAGTAGTGATTCTTCCAATTAACAATTCGGATTTGATTTGCACGTGCTGTAGAAGAGCTGTCAGATCTCTGTACCTGAGTCTTCTTGCAGACTGAAAAGTCCCTATTCCTTTCATCTTTCTTCAGATGTCTTGTTTTTAAATCTCTTGTCATTGTTGATCAATTGTGGACAGTCCAAAGGTATGGTATCCAAACCTGGATTGTTTCAGCAGATACTTTGCAAGTACTTAGTAGAATGTATCATCTCTATGCACATGTAAAGTTTTCTAACCAATGTGGCTGTTAACGGGTCTTTGCTCTTCTTTCTTACATCACTGTGTATATTTTGTGATTGATTATAACCCAATGAACTTTACTGTGTTCTGCTTCATATTCTGTTATTTCACATTTTTATTGTATGTCTTATTTTTCTTCCATACAAGTAAAAATTCACTTTTCAAGCTGTCTTCCAAATTCAGCAATATAATTTAGAAATTAGTGATCCTCTTCTTCTGAAAGCTTGCAGTCCTTTCAGTTTGACATAACCTGTTCATTTCATAAGTATAATTTCTCTTCCGTTATCCAAGTCTTAAATACAAAATATTGACTAAAACTGGGTCCAAGGCAGACCTTTGTATTTGAAAAGTATTTTTGGTTTGATAGAGTGATAGAGTATGAATAATGTTTCTGCATATATTCTTTTTCAACTATTCATACACCTTGCTTCTCTCACCTCTCATTTGTTATTACCCTTAGACAATAATTTCTTATCTTGTTACGCCACTGGTGCCAGAAGCATCTACTCCATCCTTTTCTTTTTTTTCCCCTTATGACGAGCAACCTGTAGTGTTTGGTTGCAGGAGTGGGGGGTGGTTGTGGTGGTGGGTTTGTGTTTTGTGTGGGTTGTGTGTGTGTGTGTGTGTGTGTGTGTGTGTGTGTGTTCAAAGTCACGTGGCCAAGAGCAGGAGCCAAAATTTTATTGAAAAAAATAACAGCAGTGGTCCAACTTTATTTACAGGTGGAAGTGTAATATTTAGGTGGGGATTTTTTGCTTCAGCCCCCTAATCTATTTGTATAACCACTGCCCCATGTGTAACCCCCATGATCTATCACAGCATGCGTTTTTCTGCTGGTCTAGTCCAGCAGCTACGATTACCTTCGGAGATTTCCTAACCTCGTTTGGCTGTGTCTCAAACTTAGGGGGGATGTTAGCACCTGTGAGAGTTTCTGGATTCTGTAGGCTTCCTCATTTTATCCTTGTGAAGCTAAAAAGGTGTGGTGAGATTGGTAGGGTGTGGTTTTGGTTTTTCTGCCTGGCACCAGAAGGGCCCAGCGTTTCACTGCTTTGGTGCAAGAGTGGGCTGCGCTCACCCCTACCTTCCTCTTCTGTAGCCAGGAGTAGTGCCTGGGGGCTGTTAAGTTGTAGCCTCCTCTCCCAAAGAAGATCTTGGCATGTCCTCTGGGTGGGCTGTGTGTGATGACAGCCTCTGAACCGTCCTAGGTAAGGTTTGTCCATCCTGCTCTCAAGCATGACCTCCGGCCGCTTTAATTTGTGACTGCCTTGCATTGTCATCAGGCATTGTAAATCAAAGTGTGTGCTGTTCCTGAAGCAGTCACAAATTTCAAATGTTTTGCCTATCAGATTTTAAAGATCAATCTGGAGATTAGCAGCCCAAGTAGTGTCTAGATGTTGTCTTTACAATGTATTGCTTGCTCAGTCTGGTCAGGTGATGTCGTTTGCATGTATTTGCAACACACAGCGAATTCACTTCTATCTTACTTTAAAAAAAAAATAAAATTCTCCACACTTTAAAAAAAAAATTTTTTTTTGAGTGTTGTACTTTATTGGTCTAATTTCCTTTTGATAGCATTAGCTACATATTTTGACCAAGGAACTCCGTACTTGTAGCTATTTTAAGTATTGATTTTGGATGAGAAGTGATTCGCATCTCTTTTCCATGGGAATCCTTCCCAGTGTTTATAGCACACTGGCTCTTTTACTGCACAGTGACTTGCAGTTTCGGTAGTTGACAGTAGCTGCTGAATCAGTTGCACTTTCTGTTTCATTTTTAGCTCCAGACTTTACAAAAAGTTATGCACGACTGTTTGAGGAATTTGGGTTTATGCTTGTTCCTGCTCATAGTCTTAATTTTCCCACCTATTTCCCACTCTTTGGGCTGTGACTTTGTAGGAGAAAACAGTTTCTTATGCTTTGTATTTCTTTCTTTGTTTCTTATGTTTTGTATTTATTTCAGGTAGTGACGCTCATCCTTTTTTAAAACAGTGGCATAGTTATTCTCTTTTTCTGTGAAGGTAAATGATTTATAAATCACTCAGACTCTATGTTATTGGGCTTCAGCTCATTTAAATTAAGGTTTGTGATTCAGAGGTTAGGGGGAAATACTAATTCTCAAAATTTCTCACAAATTTATATAATACTGAAATGACTTTCAGCATTTATTTTTATTTTATCACTCCTAGCTTGAAATAACACAAGAAAGCATCTGGTTCCATATTATCTGCTAACTGTAGAGAATTATGGAAATTTTTTGTGCTCAAATAAAATACCTGGTTAGGATTAAAAAAAAAAAAAAAAAGTCACATAAGGGGTGAAGTCACTAATTATAAATCAGCAGAGCTTCAATTAAGTGAATTTCTGCTAAGAACTTTTTCTGTCCAGGCTCTCTTCCTGCAGGCTTAAAGAAACAGCATATGTACTCTTAAAAACCCACTTGTCTTTCTGTCCTGCATGCTTTTCACTTTAAGACTGTTACAATTATTTTTGCCGTAAGCAATGAAACATTACCGTGAGACTTGCTTGAAATCCTTTGACTCTTACTGGTTTTAACCATCTTCTAGAAAGCTGACAAATCTAGCCTGTGTTGGGTTTCTCTTGTTTGCAAGGTAAATACGACCTCAAGCTTTTTAAGAACTAACTTCACGGGGTCACTACTCAGAAAGATTAGAATATTTTACAGTTAAATTTAATGTCAAGTGATCCATATTTAAGAAAAATAAATAGTAGGTTTTGTCCTGTACTTTTGATTTTTATTTTCTTTATACCAATAAAGACCACCTGATTTCAAATGTTTGTTCAACAGTTTGACAAATAAAAAGGCATGCCTCCACATTTAAATACAGTGTGCAGGTCATGGGTTATCTTTACAAGGGTCTTCATAGTTCTGTAGGAGGTAACATTTTGCCAGAAGAAAGAGGCAATATACCTTCAAGAGCAATATACACCTTTCTAAGAGATAGTGGTGTCTGTGGAATTTCTGTGGAAATTTTGTTGTGTGGAGTGCTGCTTTTGACACTGGACAGTGACAGGAAAGGTATCCTGGCTCACTGTGCAAATGAGGAACTCATCTTAGTTCACAGGCTGACAAGAAATATATAATTTAGAGCCTTTTGTGGTTGCATGCAATTGCAGCTTTGCTTTTGCTTTTGTCAGTAGCAAATCGTAGCTAGTGCTACGTGAAGGCTGTAGTGGGATAGCTTCCTTCTAGTGCACCTGTGAGGGAAGTGGCAGAATGTAATTCTTAAATGTGGATTTTCTAAGGAGAAGTCTTGTATATTTATTTGATAGTGTAATTTGTGGTGGTGTGTACACATACCATTAGAAGCGCTTTATGGATGATGCGAAGAATGAACTTAAGTGTGTCTAACATTAAGTATGTCTAATATTACCTGCTCCACAAAACTCTCAGCACTGATGCCCAATTCTGTAATCACTCCTGTTCTTCAGAGAGTCCTGCCTTGTAAATTCACAGGTCAGCATTGCTACTGGTGTAATACATCCAAACTAGTTGGGAATTTTTGTGCTCTTTAGGTAATAAATAATAATTGAGCGTGATGGGATGTTATTGTATCTGAGTTAGATGAAATCCTCTTTAAGCCACATTCTTTGTTTTTTGTCAGTGTAACAGGCTTTTGCCCACAAAATGTACTGGTCAGACTCTAGCTAGGATCAAGTGTTTTCTCTTTTGGCCTAAATTAGGGAGAATACAAATTTCAGTGCCCAAGTCTGCTACTCTGAATTAATAACATGATTAAATCTAAGAGGTAATAATCTCCATATCTCTACCTTAAATTTAATACTCTACAGAATTTGATAAATTTATTTATTTATTTCCTGATATTAAAAATCAGGATAATAAGATCCCCTGAGACTGCATCTGTAAGTACATGGAAAATCTCTGTTTCTCAACTATTCTGCTGTCTGGTCATGCCTGAGACCTAAGCTCAGCGTGAAGTCATTAAGGCTGCTCTTTAGGCTGGTAGCAAATGTTGCAAAAGTATCAGGTTGATCTAAATCTCTAAGTTTTATGAAGACAGTTATGTTTTGTGAAGAGTAATTTCATTTGTGAACGTTAATGGTTCTCGTTGCCTTTGCCATTTCTTTTAGTCTTCTCATGGTTTTCTCTTGTGATTCTTGCAAAATTCAGTCCGGTGGTAGAAAGGCTCAGTAGCAAATTGTGGAATAATTTGTGGCCTACAAAATGTAGAGTGCTTTAAAAGGGATTCTGACCACTGTTTTTTGAGAGCATCTCATCAGTGCTTTCCCATGACACATCTGAAATTACTTTTCTGGACCTAGTTTCAGTACATAGTATAAATAAAATAGATGGTTGCAGCGGGAAGGTAGAGCTGTCTTGTTTGCATTGCAGAATATAAAGTTACTGATTTATAAACTTCTTCTAGTAACCTGCAATAATGGGTAATTAATTGTAACATTGCTGAGATGTAGATTTTTGGCTTAAAGTAAGCAAATGCCAAGGACACGTAGTGCTCTTCAGTATCACATAGCTCATCTTATGTTATGGGGACAATGTGGATTTGTTCTTTCTTACAGAGTAGTTTTTTTTTCCTCATTTCCAGTATGAGCATTCATTAAATTCACTAGCAGTGTTTTATTTTCTCCTAATTAAAGTAAAGTTGGAGTAATTCTGGTTGTTAATTGTTTTATAATTGTTCAGATAGTTTACCATAGTCTGATCTTTCCATAAAGAAGATAATATATCTTCAAAGCTCTATTTTGTGTTTTTCATAAAGTGTTGCATTTCACTTGTGATGACATGCAGATGTGTTTTAGGGGCTTTTTTGAATATTTTTTTTTCTTTAAAGGCAGTTTATTCTTTTACAGTAGAGGCAGATACTGTGATACTGTCTTATGCTATTGCTACTCAAATAAAAAAGCCCTTACCTGATACCTCAGCACTAAGTTCAGATTTATACTTCGTATGTTATCTTCACTCTTTCTGTCCTCTTGTTTTAGCTTTTCAGTACAATCCCTCTAGTAAGGTTTTGGTTTGTGATGCTAATAGATCTCTTAGCTTGTTGGTTGGTTGTCTGGTTTTTGTCCTTACTGGGTAACTCAGGTTTTCAGTTGCTGTGGGGTGAAAAGGCATAGGGAACTGTAGCAGGATAGAATTGAAACCTGCAGAAAACTTATTACTCTAATTTCTGCTTCACCCGAAAGGATTTAATGTTACAGATTTTTATTGTTTAAATAAAGGAAGCATTTAATAAGAAAGGAACATTTAATAAGAGCTTCACAGGCTTCAGTGAGTAGAAATTCAGTCGAACATCTACTTTGGAAGATTATTCCCCTAAATCTACCCAAGTTTCCTGAGCAGAACATGCTTGGGCTTCACCTGATGACTGCTGTTCCACAGCCCCCTTTTGCTGCCAGTTAATTTTGGCGTGAAGGCCTACAGAAGGATGTTCTTTACTTTGCTCATTTGGTCTTGGTTCTGTATTTAAAATTTCTCTAGGATGTCAGTGTTTGTTGTTGGTTTAGGGGCTATATTTGATTTTTTTCCCCTCTTACAACTATTGTTAAACATTTTAAATTGTGAAACAGATTAAGAGCTAAAAGACAAATATTTTAAAGTTTAGAAAGTATTTATTTTCTTTGTGTATCTTTCTCTCAAAAAAATGTGCATTGTTATAAACCAAAGGAATTTCATAGACAACACTCCATTTGACCCTATGCGTTTGCCTGAAATACCCTGGATTCTGTTACATTAATTTTATTGCAGTTGTTACAAGCACAACAGAAGTAATATTCCACCTCTTCTCCACTGCTTTAGTGGTGAGGACTGCCATCATGTTGATCATTGATACTCTCTCATCTCATAAAGTTACGGTCTGGCTAGTGCCTTCCAAGTTGCACTGGCCTTTTTTGCACTAAATCTCACGTTCATGGTCTGATCTTAACTTTTTTTAATTATTAGTTTATTTATTTATGAAACTTCAGCACTTGGAACTTTCAATAGGGGTGTGAATACTTGCTTTGAATTACTGATTTTCACAGTATATCAAGTTTGTTTTAAATGTGTATATGCAGAGAAATGCCTATGTGCTTCTGATTGTTTATGTCTGATTATATTTCACTTTTGCTATTTTATAGTAATACTTAAAGAGTATGTACTTTGTCATATTTTGTAAAAGAAAATAGGTATTAATGTGGTCACATGGTTAAATTAACCATGAAATGAGTCTTTGCCAAATGATAACAAAAGCGATTTTTTTAAAATAGAGGTTATAGATGTAAATTAGAAAAGCCAATGTTAAATGATTTTAATGAATTTTAATACTGAAATCCACATAGTAAAAGATTCAATTACAATGGCAAAAAAATTTCAAAAACTGAATTAAACAATAATTGATTCTGTTGAATAGTAAATGCAGCTTTGCTAAGCAGATGAAAGAATTTTCAATGCAAATTACCCTCTCTTACTTTGATAGATAAAGGAATGTCCTTTCCAGGAAAAAAAAATTAAACAAATAAGCAAAAAATTTACATTTAATTTTTGGTGTGTGTATGTTCACACAGGCTAACTTTCAGTGGACGGCAATATCCAATGGGTAAATTTCCATGGAAAATGTAACAGGGAGTCATTGTTATATGTTATATTTGTGGAAGTTGGATTTGGTTTTAGCCATCTTACTTGCAGCATTTAAGCTTTGGGACAGTGATGAAAGTTTTAAGAGATTGTAGCCTTTTGGGAAAAGGAGGGTCAAACACCTCATGCTCTTCACCTATCATCTAAACTTAAACACATTACCAGAAGAATAAAGGAAAGGAAAAGGAAAAGGAAAAGGAAAAGGGAAGGAAAAAGTCAGTAGCAGAAAGTTCTGTGGTGAATATTGGTCTTGCATCAAAGGCAATTATATGGAATAAATGTATGGGATGTCAGGAATTCCCATATCCTGAGAACATCCATCACTCAGCAGTTTGCTTTCGGAGTATCTTCACTGTCAAAGAAGGTGAGCGATAACCTGCTCCTCACACAAGTCTTTGTGCAATGATTTGCAGTTTAACAAAGCTTTGGCCTTTGTGTCAAGAGATGTGCTTTCACTATCACGTTAAAATCCATTCAGGCTTGGCCACCTTTTAAGTCTTTCTAAAAATGTTTGACTGTGTGCACACTCAACAAAACCCTCTTCATTTTTTATCCATTACATTGCCTGAAGATCACCTACACTGAACAGAGTCTGGCTTGGAAATGAAGGTAACAGTGCCTGCAAATGTTTCCTACTGACAGAATGTTTATTTGAAGGGATCTCCTCACTGTGGAAATACTGCACCCACTAGCTAGACTTCTTTAAAAAGACTTTAAAGGCCAGGTGGGGAAGGGGCTGCTCACCAAATTACAACCGGCTGTGGCTGCCTCTGCTGGCACACAGTTGAAGACTCTTTCTGCTTCAACTCCTTCCCCCCCCCTCCCCCCTTCCTTCTTGATGAATTTCATCAGCCTTTTCTATCTTTCTATAACATAATCCTGTGCTTCGCTGTAGAAGAGTGACTTGGTGTCCTTGCCACATCCTTTCCCAACCATCTCCTGCCTGCCAGCCTGGGACGGCAGCTGCAGACTGGCAGAGGACCAAAAGCACTGCGAGGGTGGAAGACCCTCCTTCAACTCTTGTTCAGCTCCTGAACACTCTTTTGGCTCATGGTGATGTTTCCCTGGCAAAACTATTGCTTGATTTAATGGGGGGAAAAAAGGAGGAACCTGAAGCCCCTCAAGAGGGAACTGGCTCTTTTTTGGATGAGACTTCTGGAAAACCTGATTTCCCCTTCGCCCCCTGCCCCAATGTGCTTTCGATGATCAGGTAACTTCAGCATTCATAAGTAATATAGTAACAGTGGGCAATGCTGGACAAAACAGGCAGTGGCAAAACCACTGTAAGTCCAAGAAAGGGGAAAAATACCCTCAAAAAGTAGCTGTTATCACCTCCCCTCAATAAATGCAGTAATCTAAGGAAACATGGTGCTCTTGAACTTTTTATGTCTACTTTTACTATTGTTTTAGTAGATATTCCTGGCTCCCTCACATCAGGGGGAAAGTGATTTTACTAGGATCTGCACCTAAATGCTGACAATGTCAGACAAATCAGACTGGCTTTACTTCTCTTCCTGCAACCCTGCCAAATTCTAGCTTAAGACCAAGCACTGCAGAAGGTCATCTCAGAGAATGACTGCCTTAGGGAGTCCAAAAGGTATTGCACAAAGTTTATCCAATAATAGCACCCATGTTTAATTTAGATAGTAGTTTGGTTGTGCTGAAACCAGGGAGACTAGGAGTTTCCCGTGATGAATGACTGTTTGTATTCTTTACCCTTGGAGAAAAGGGAATTGTCAGTTTTAATCTGATCATTTAGAAGTTTCCTCTGACCAGAGCCTATTTTTCTCATCATTATTTTGAAACTATTAGAAGTTTATAATTTCTTCTACACAGTCATAGAGTCAAGTCTTCTGATTTGGAAGTATTTTAAAAATAATGCCTAAAATAGGAGTAACTTTCACATCGGTGAGGTCATTGCAGAAATGATTGGAGACTGCAATACATAGGAACATTCTTACGAAGACCTTACATAGCATGAGACCCTAAATTTTATGGCAGGGGTGCAGATACATATTAGAGTTGTGGTTGTGGCTTCCCAGACAAGTATTCAGGCATGTCCACAGAAGTGGATTTTTTCCCCCCAGGGTTCATTCAAGGACACAGGCAGAGAGCTCCCCATCAGGACTGAAAGCAGCAGTTAGCTAAGAATCCATCGTTGTCCACACTTTGCTAATCTGCACCTGATACCTTTGTGTTCCAGCTTGTTGAAAAGCAACTGCCTTTAGGTCAGGACAAAAAGGCAGAAATGCTACACAGTGGGATCCCATGTGCATCACAGAACACGAGGAAATAGGGCTGGAAGAGACCTTTGTCATCTAATCCATTCTCCTCCCCCCAGACTGCTTTGCAGGTGCTGCTGTTGATTCAGTCAAATGGTTTTCAGGTGCAGGGGAATCCATCAGGGTCACTGGGAAACACCTGTGGCTCCCTGATTAAAGAATGTGCCAGCTAGTAAAGGGTCCAGCAGCTGTTGTGTCACTGTGCAGAGATGGAAGTGTGGAGCTGCAAAATGGAGGTAGGTTCTCTCTGAGGGTCATCTGGTGGAGCAGAAGGTGTTTTAAGCAGTGCAATGAAGTCAGAATGCCATCTGCTTTTGTAGATGCCCTTGAGACATCAGAAATATTGTTAATTCTAGCTAGTCAAGGATGCAGAAGAAAAGAGTTTTAATGAGGGGAAACTTTCAGTGAAAATAATTCATATATCTTTGGAGATCTTTGGTTTTCTGTTGAGCTGGTTTTGCCTGTGAGGAGTACAAAATGGGGGAATCTCATTTTGTTTTCAGACTCTGGATTGAATTTACTTGTTGAAGTATTTAGTTGCATCAGAACTTTAAAAGACACCTCTTGGGCATATGATAAGGTGGAATTGCGACACAGGGCATTGTATGTATGTTAAATGGACCATACTCGGCTTTTTTTTGCTTACAAGGCCTGGTTATTTGCCCAGTTGTGTGGTGTGACTGTACACGGCCATCAGCACTATCTCACCAGTGAGCCTGTGTGGGACAAATGCTTTGGGCTTTGTGGAAGAATCCTGACTGGGAGAGCAGTTGTTCTCCAATGCTTTTGGAAGGAAAATAATTGTGAGGGGTTGTTGTTTCCAATTCCCTTGTGACCACTGACATGTGTAGGTTTTTTTAAAGCTACCGAAGCAGACTGAAATCACTGACAGACCCTTTCAAAGAGGGATCTTGAAACAGCACAGGCCTGAATTCAAGCTGTTGGTTTCCCTTTACCACATAAGGGAAACATCTTTCCAATCTTAGCATTTAAGATTAAATAATTTCTCTCTTTTAGCTAAACACATGTGGGACTAAAGTTATGATTAATTTTAAATTGACCTATAGGATATAGTGTTGGGTTTGTTCTGCTTCAATTTTAGCCTTCCTCGAGGAGAATCTAGTCAGTTAAATGCTGTATTAGTGTTTTCAAACTTTATTTGGTTTCTTGTTTATCTTTGCTACAAGTAACATGAATAATATGTATTCAGGTTCATACAGCAAAATAATTAAACAGCTGCATTAACTCTAGTAATAAATGTTATAATTATATTAATCCTGAAAAGTAATGGGCAGCACTTTTTTTTTTAACAATAGAAGTTTTAACAAAAGCAGGGCTTAGAACATAAAAGAGCAGAATCCTATTTACAAATGAGTCCAATTTATTAACTACACATCTGACACTGTTTTGAAGCAGCGTTTTTATTTTGATTCAGAACAGTTTGAACGAAGTTATGTAGAAGAAGTAAATCTGAAAACAAAAAAGCACCTGTTGAAGCTGTTTGTTGTGTCTCCTCTTTACCCTCTGAGCCACAATCCATTATTTGGCCACTTCTGCCCTTGATTGCTTCCTACTTTATGTCTGTCATCATATTCATTTTTCATATGTTGCAGGGGACATATATAAGCTAGATGAAAAGGAAGAGGAATTCTAAGCTCTAAACATTAATGTTTTAAACCTTAGCCAGTGTAAAAGAAAAGGAAGGGCTTTGCTTGCTGGCCGGCATACACAGAGTGACGCATGGTGAAGGACTTGTCTTTGGAAGGAGCAGTTGTGAGAGTGGCATGGTGTGAGTCTCTCTCTGAAAACAAAGCTGTTTCGTGGGCTGGTAATGATGGGCAACACGTCATGGCACATAGAAAGAATGTGTTTTGACATGAAGTCTACTATTTACTGTAGCTATTAGTTTAGAAAAAAATCAATTTTCCCATCAGCATTAGAGGCTGTATCAGTTGCGCTGTTTTCTGTGTCCTTCAAAAGGCTGACAAAGTCAGTAACTAAACAATCCCAAATCGGCTTTTTGAGTACATATTGCGCTAATGTAATTCTTAGAGATGTCAGGGCACCCTCTAACAACCTTTTCCAGGGGCTTACTGGAGCATTTGTTAGACTGATTTGTGGAGCTACAGCTTGAACGTTTGTCTCCTTTCCTATTCCATGCAGTTGACTCTAGAATTTATTATAATCAAAAGTCATTCCGTAGGGATAGTCCCAGACTTAGCAGGCAGGAAAGTCCCTGTTTGTGAAGAGGAGATGATGAGTACTTATGCTTCTCTCTCCCTGTTCATGCTTCATCCCACTGCAGACTGTGGCAGCCTCAGCAGATGTGTGGCTTTACCTCCCACTCCAGCTCATGTCTCAGTGGGACATGCTGTCCACTTCTGATGTCGTTTTCTTTTCTGTGACAGCTTTTCTTGTTTCTTTGCTTTCTAGGTAAGCGTTGATAAACTACAAAATTTTGTCAGCAATTAAGTGTGCTGTATTTCCCTTGCAGATACCTGCAATCATTTTTCTCATAATTTCTCTATTTGGGCAAGTCTGAAGAGTTTACATCACAGGCTGTTTTCTACAGTGTAAATAAACATTAGAAGATAGAGTCCTAGCAGGTTGGTGTTTGTGGGGTTGGTTTTTTAAGCACTTTAGATTGTAGAGCGTGAAAGAATTTCTAGCACTACAACAATACCTCTTCTCTGATGACTTCAATTCTGCCAGTTTCTGAGGTGGATAAAACAGTAGCTTTGGAGTTTATTTTGCAATATTGGGACTTGATCTTGTAATTAAATGGCTTGCACGAGGAAATACTTACTCTTTTCTATAATTGTTATCTGCTAGTCAGGATATTACTTAAATTTGAGAGAAATGTGGTGCTGTTCTCTTTAGACGTGCTTTTCATGTTGCTCTCAGTTATCCAGTTCTCTCTTGCCACCGCCCCCACCCCACAGGTTCTCGCTGCCCTGCTTGGTCAGCAGCAGCGCTCAGGAACTGATCAAGCTGAAAGCTAACCCAGTGCACCCACAAAAATGCCTGGCTTGTTCCTGCTGCTAAATTAACTTTGTCAGTTTTTGTGGGGGTTTTGGCATGTCTTCATTAGTTTATGTCAGTTTATTACTCGTTTCTTGCTACTTCGTCATAAGTTGATGTTTCTGTCCAAATAATGAGCCCAGAGTAGGAAAACAGAAATACTGTTTCCCAGATATTCTGCTGTAGTTGAACTATATTTGATGGTTTTTTGTAAATTTAGTTTAGAATTCCAGTTGTCTTAAGATTGGGAAAGAGAAGGAAGGTTAAACAAGGTGAAAACATGATGACGATGGTAAACAGTTTTAAACTGGAATTTGTTTTAACTTTGGAAGCTCTCATGGAATTGTTTAGCAGATGTATTGGTGGAGGGAAGGAAGGTATTAAGGAACTCAGCTGCCCTGTTTCTGGGTTAGACAGAAATACCTGTGATGAATGACTTGTTTCTGGTCTGGCAGACTATAGGGGGAGGAAACAGTGAGTGGAAGGTCCTTGGCTGATTTTCCTGAATTGGCCAGCTAAGTGGAGTGCCAGTTTGCTGGCAAGAACAATTGAGCAAGGACAAGGACAGACGTGCAGCAGACTTCATCCTCCCTATAGCAGGGGTGAACTTGGTTAATATGTTTGCAGTGTTGGTCTGATCTGAGCCAGCAGATGACCATGCTGCTTCTTGCTTGTAGTCTCTTATCTGGTTTGAAACAAACAAAAGCAAAAAAAGGAAAAAGTATTGTGGTTTTTTGGTTGGTTTTTGGTTGTTTGTTTTTAACAAAACACCACATTCATTCTTTTAGAAATTTCAGTAAGCATAGTTTTGTTTAAGAATGAAATGAAAAATATTATCCCACTACAGCATTTTCGTTAATTCAAAAGAACACCTTGAAGATAAATTCCTTTGAGATCTTGATAGTATCTTATCTGAGCTTGGGGGAAATAACTGATGGCATAGTATCTTCTATGATGTAGCTATATTGGAAAAGCCACCTACTGTAGAAATTAAAAACGGACAAGATGTCTGGGTTTGTAAATCACCAATGTGTTGATCTATAGATAGTAACAGAGTAGAAAACTGTAAGTGATATCTTTGTTTCAGTTAACTGCTGATCTTATGGCAACATGCTAGTGATATGGCAACATATTCTGAGATCAAATGGAGATGCAGAGTTTATTATAACTCTGTATATCAATCTCCCAATGGCAGAGAACGTTACCTTTCTTATCCTACAATAACCCTGAAATCTTTATTGTTACTAACTCCCACTTTTTGGCATCAATAGAAACTTTCATGTTTTATGATCTTATAAAGTGAAATTAATTTTAGACAGATTTTTTTTACTTTCAATGTATTTCCAACTTTATAACACTAAGAATAATTCCATGTATACAACTTTAATTCTCAGCAAAATAGAGTTGCTTCTGTGTTGAGATATTATTTTGAAATCCTGAAATTTACATTAGTTGTACATATACGTGATAGGAAGGCTTCTGGGGCATGTTTTTTAATGGTATGAAACTGCAAAATATTGGTAAAATATATGTCAAGCAATGAGTGAACTCTTGTAAGAAGATGAAATTTCTCTGCAGTACCCAGTATGGCTCTCTGGAGTATTGCTTTGGATCCCCAGTAGGTTTTAATTGGAAGGACACTTTTGAAATCTGACTTTGAAAGCAGCCTTGTTCATAAACAGAAATCAACTGCGAGGTTTAAAGCTTTTTCTTCCCACTCCCCTCCCCACCCAAGTTTTTTTCCCAACTCTTTCCGAAACTACACCAATAAAAATTTTATTACTCAAGGTACCTTCTGAATTTGCTAGTCTAAGCGAGCAAGTCTCGGAGGTATTTCACTTACTAGGACACATTTCCCATACAGATTATCACATTTGCCTGTTTCCCTTTTTTTACTGTAGGTCAGCAGTCTTGCCATGTTCAAGCCTTTTAGTCTGTCATTTGTTATATGTACGGTATGTTCATACTCATTATAAATCTCCTCTGGTTTCTTACGACATGCTAGTTTCCCCGCTAATATTTTAATTAACTTTGTAATTTACACTACATTTCACTCTTTTATTTTTGGTCTATTTCTCCTCTCTCATTTTTTTTTTTTTTAATCACTGGAAAAAATAATTTGTGTTTAGCATCTGTAACTATGAAAACTTTAGAGTTTTACTTTGCATTTCTAATACCCGTTCTTTATCTGTTTTAGCATCTCCCTGTATTCTTCCCAGTGTTCTTTACTTCCTATTTTCTTGTAAGTATAGCATATTCTATTTTTCCCCCTCAGTTCCTATTGACCTGTTTAACCATGTGGAGTTAGTTGAAGCTACATCTCAGTCCTGAAGAAAATAATTCAATTATTGTATAAGTTTAGTTCCCTTTATACACCGTCTCCTTATGACTGGGGTGTCTTGCTATTTGTCTAAAAAGTGTTTAATGAAATATCTTTTTACGTAACACATTTATCTAAAATCACTCAGCATTCAGCTTGGTAGAAATTAAATTTCAATTCCATTTGCAGATACTGTCCTGTTTCTATTTTCTTTATTCTGTTTGTTTAGTGGTTGGAATCTGACTTGAACAGGTGGGTCCCCAGCAGGTTTCAGGAAACAACCAGTTGGGTAGTTCATCTATCATTTCGTCTATGACATGTTTTAAATATTTTCCAAATTAAAATAGAGCTCACAATTGTGACTAGTTATGTGCTAGTCCCATTATTTGTGCACATGTGATCTTTGCTTTACTTAATAGTATTTATTCAGTCTTTTATGTAGTGACTTCCTCTGATATTTTTGGCTTCTCTCTGTATTCTTAATGGATTGTTTCCTAAGGCAAGATTCAGCATTTTAGGCATCGACTGTATATAAAGATGTTCAGAGCCTGTCACCCATGACCCATCTCTCAGTAAATTTAAGTCTGAGCACAGCTTTATGAACTTCCCGCTGAACCCCTAAGGCTCCAGTGCTGGACTTTGGAATTGCAGCAACAGGAATTGCAACAATTCCCAAGCCCAAAATTCAAATGGAGATTATTTTCTTGTCTTGTTTTGTTCCCCCTGCTCCTCACTTTCTCAAATTAACAGATTGTGGACTTAAGTCATTCCAAGCACTTGTACTGATCATATTTAAAAAAAAAAAAAAAAAAAAAAAGTACAAATTAACTTTTGAACTACAGTCACACCAGGATGACTCCTGTCAAAAGATGTGCTTCTACCTCCATCTCCAAACAGCCAAATAAACCTTACTTTCCTATTGACAGCTACACAAGCTACAAAATTCTCTCCAAGGCCAGTGCACACTTTGATTTAAAGCATCGGATATGACGTAGAATCATAGAATGTTTTGGGCTAGAAGGGACCTTTGAATAGTTTGTTCTTGGTTTTGTGTAGCACCAGGCATTATGGTACCTAACAAAGCCTCCCTTGGTTTTGGTGTGGTTGATAGTAGTTGCTAAGTCCTATGCTCTGAGATAGGTCTTCACTGGTTTGTCTTTTAAATTTTTTTTTTTCTGAAATTTGCCTTAAACCACATTGTTTTTTCTGTTGGCTGGGGCTTTTTTCTCTGACACATCTGTAACTTCCTAATTTTTTTGAATTTTTTTCTTCAAAATTTCAGCCCCCTGATATTAGTCTTCATAATTTCTTAGTGGCTCTGGTTTCATATTAATATATTGGTACTGCCACTGAAACAATATGTCCCACTTAAATATCATGGTGTTTGTTCCATTGCTTCATTAGCTGTCTCTGTTGACTAGCAATAGTGTCAATATTGCTACTTGTACTTTAATCTAGATATATGTAACTGCTGGAAAGAAAAATCCAGTACTTCATAAAAGCAGGTTTTTACAGGGGAAAATAGCTTTTGGGGATTGGGACCACCTGTAACTGCAATAATCCTGGCTTCTTTACTGACTTGCTCTGTAGCCTGGGGGAAGCCACTTCAGCACCGTTTTCTATGTATGGCAGCATGCGTTAACTGCTTAATTAGTGATTTATGGAGTTGTCAGTTTAGGGTTTTTTGTCTGTGAGATTTTTTCCCTTTGACAGACTGTTCTACTTCATTGGCTGTTGTCATATTTATGGAAGCCTAAGGTCTTGAAGAGAAGCGGATTGCTTTCCTCTGCATTATGAAGAGTACACACACAAACGCTACCCAAGCGTGTGTGATCCATCCAGCTGCGTGAGGGCAAGTCGCTGCCTCCAGTTTCTCCCAGCTGCTGGCTGAGGTTGGAGCATCACCTTCTCTGTTCTCTGCTTTTGGCTGTGGTTATTTTCTTGTGATTTACCCTGGCCATGTTTGGTTGGTTGTTTGTTTTTATTTGCTTGTTTACCACTATACTCTTAATTTCAAAATTTGATGAAAACGTGTTCTTGTGATGCGTGTTTTCCCAAGACTTATGGCCGTGTTCAAGATCTTTGCTATCTCTGCAAATCCCACAACATGGAGAACCGTGCCATTTGTACTGGGGCCAAGCTGTGGGGCAAGGTGATGTGAAGAAAAATGCCTCCTGTGTTTTCTAGTAGTTGCCTGCAGTGATACAGGACAAAGCCTAATTGAGGGAGGTTATCATATAAGTTTTCCTCATGCAAAGCATCTGATCCAAGTCTCTTGCTCTCAGTAGTTTTCTACTGTTGACTTCAGGACTTGGAGGGTTTTTTGTTGAGGTTTTTTATGGTTTTTGTTGTTTGGGGTTTTTTTAAGTATTATTATTTAATATAGGAAGAATAAAGAATTCTGGATGTTCTTCATGAGTTTGCCAGTTCAGGCATGTCCTCACAGACCTGCTGATCCTAGCCAGTGTTGCCAAAAACAAACAGGAGAGATCACATTCAGCTTGAGAGGACAAGTTGTATTTACTTGTTCTTTCCATCATGCCTCATTTCAGTTGTTGCCAGTAGATCGTATTTGGGATTTATTCTTCTCCAACAGTATAAAAGGACAAATTTGGCAAGGCACTGTGCTGTTCAGTATAATTTCTTCAGTTCAGAGCGTCTAACTACCCAGCACCTGTTGCATGGGATACCCAGATACCTTTCATCATCTGGCTTTTAATGTGGGCTTCTTTTCCCAGAATATTGGGAAAACTGGGGGAGAGATTGCCTCTAGAACACTTTGTGAATGCCTCTTTAGATGTGGTGTAAATAGCAGTGCTGCGCTTTGCCTAAAAGCAGGGTCTTTAAGAAATCTTCATGACTCAAATCCTTGACTCTCCAGTGGAGACTACTTTCCATTGAGTACCTCTGAATCAAAAGTAAGAACCTGCTTCGCACGGACATTTCTGAATGTGCCGTTCATCTCTAAGAGGTACCCAAAAAGACTCAAGTGAAGATTCAAGAGACTCTACCTTTGTGCTTCCCCTTCCCACCCCAGACAGTTATTTCTGCCAAGGTCAGTAATTTCTGCTGCAGAACAGATTGCCTGTGTTGGGAGCGGCCAGGAGGGTTATGTATTGCAGGCTACCCAAGTAAGGGGTAGATTTCATAGAACCATAGAATGGTTTGGGTTGGAAGGGACCTTAAAGCTCATCCAGTCCCACCCCCCCTGCCATGATCAGGGACACCTTCCACTAGACCAGGTTGCTCAAAGCCTCATCCAATGTGGCCTTGAACACTTCCAGGGAGGGGACATTCACAGCTTCTTTGGGCAACCTGGGCCAGTGTCTGACCACCCTCACAGTGAAGAACTTCTTTCTAATATCTAATCTAAACCTCCCCTCTTCCAGTTTAAACCCATTTCCCCTTGTTTTGCCATTAACTGCCCTTATGAAAAGTCCTTCCCCAGCTTTCTTGTAGGCCCCCTTCAGGTTCTGGAAGGCCGCTATAAGATCCCCAGAGCCTTCTCTTTTCCAGGCTGAACAGCCCCAACTCTCTCAGCCTGTGCTCATAGGAGAGGTGCTCCAGCCTTCGGATCATCCTGGTGGCCTCCTCTGGACTTGTTCTAGCTGTTCCATGTCTCTCTTGTGTTGGGGGCTAAGGCACACAGCTGCATGCACTTGTGCACTGGAAGATGGCTTCTGTGCTGCAAGCTCATACAGCTTCAGGTAATCTGTTCATTGGCCACCTCTTAATTAACATGTTGCTGGATGTCCCACAGGAGTTGGAGACCTCTGTTAATGACAGTTGTCAGGGAGTGGCTGGAAAGGTACATGTAGCTCCTTGAGGTAGATATGTAAAACCAGAGATCCTTCTTCAGAGCAGAGATGCTCACTCCAGATACTCTTCTGTAAAGCTCAGTACATACACATCAGTGTCCTGAACCTCTGGAAGTCCTCTAGCCCTGTTTGGCTACTACTTTTCTGCATTGAAATGCCAAATGTTTCTGTGGGCAGTTGTGAACGGAGCTCTTGCATACTCTGGTATTTAAAGCCTCATCTATGCAATAAGAATGAAATGTGAATACTTATTGACATCTTTTCAAAAAGAAAGTACTCTGCCAACATGGGTGGGCTCTACCCATCTATCTAAATCTCATTAATAATTTAGCTGAAAGGTTTTTATGTCTTTACAAGAATTATGTCACATGCACATGCCACATATATGTTTGTGTGTATACAGGAAAGTGCCTGGGATGTGTTTGGCAGCCTTTGTTCTAGGCCAGCCTTGCACTCGGGCACTTATTCCACAGGAAGAGAACCATTTTTTATATCGCTTTGGGGATTGGGTTAAATTGCAATGAAGTGCTCTTAATATAGCGTGTGTTCACCTTAGGAGTTAGTGTGGAATAGCTGTGTATACTTCAGGTTTAAACCTTAGCCTATTTTGCGATAGCTTTCCTCTATAGATGAGCCCCAAGAGACGTCCTTACTTAGCTCTTGAATTCGAGAGCGTTTGGAATGAACGCTGCGGTATCATAACCTGCAGCTCCCAGAATATCAAAGGACAAGATAGGCAAGTTCTTCCTTATGAAATGTTCACGGTGTTAAAAGGCCTCAAAAAGGAGTCTGTAACCTGGAGAAAGTTTTTCTTATTTATATTTATTTGTGAGAAAAAGAAATATGACCAACTCTTTGCTTCTCCCGTTAAATACTTTGGTGCATGCTCCTGTGAAATACGACTGGGATTTTTTGGCTAGAGTAATATTAGAGGGGCTTGGGAATTATTTTTTTTTTTTTTTCCTTACAGACACCTTAAATTAGAGCTAAAATGAGAATGATCATGTGCACTGTTTTCTGTTTGTCAGTAGTATCTTGATTATAGATTCAGTGGAAGAAAAATCACTCCAAAATGAGGCTAAACGTGAAGTGGAAGGGGAGAAGAGAGCAATCCTAATTTATCTTGATGCCATGATAAAGTAGAATAATTTGCTCAACTGAGGAGTGTTTATTTATATATTTCCAGTGAAATAATAAGAATGGAGATGTGTTTGGAAAGCCTTTTGCACTTGTTAGGAGGGGGGCATTTTTTTTCACTGTAGGACAGCATGTGGAAAGTTTACTTAATACCTTATGCATTAAAATGCAGAGATCCTTTTTGAAGGTTGTAAAACTATGAGACTTTTTAAGTTCTTTGCCCAATTACATATTATTATTATTAATGTTATCCTTGTTTTTATGAGTATGGTCTTAACAAGTGCTAGGTCTAGTATTTTGTTATTCCCATCTTTTTAAAGTATGTAAACTTTCTTTTATTTCCACTTATATGACTTAAAATAGTCAGAGGAATGTAAACCTATTTAACTTGAGGGTGGAGAAATGCCATTTTCTGTTGTAACAATTTCCCACTTTCAGTAGGAGAATTTTATGTTCTGATTAGTTGCATTTGTAGTTGGCATTACAAGTTTATCTTTAAATGGATGCTTATGCTCTGAGAAGGGAAGACACTTAAAAGCAAAAGTAATTAAATAGCCTATAGCATACGTCCGATGCAATCAGTAATGCTGCTGTCTTCCTAATAGTATCATTGTAAACGTAATATATTTGATTGGTGCTGTAAGTAATCAAAGAAACAGAGAAAACTATCTACAGAAGGAAAAAATGGCTACTATCGACCCTATTACTCTAAATGTGATATAGCAGGCAAGATAAAAATTGGTGTAGGATTGAAAAACTTTTCATCAAGTATCACAGAATCACACAGAATCACAGAATGTTGGGGATTGGAAGGGACCTCGAAAGATCATCTAGTCCAATCCCCCTGCCGGAGCAGGAACCTAAACAATTTTACACAGGAAGGCGTCCAGGCGGGTCTTGAATGTCTCCAGAGAAGGAGACTCCACAACCTCCCTGGGCAGCCTGTCCCAGGGCTCTGTCACCCTTACCGTAAAGTAGTTTTTTCTCAAGTTTCAGCAGAACCTCCTGTGTTC
>NW_010307014.1:0-1911 GCF_000700745.2 Antrostomus carolinensis | reverse complement strand
GGACTTGTGACAAGGGCAGGGAGTGACAGAATGAAACTGGAAGAGGGGAGGTGTGAGGAAGAAATTGTTTGCTGTGAGGGTGGTGAGACACTGGCCCAGGCTGCCCAAGGAAGTTGTGGCTGGGCCTCCCCCGGAGTGTTTAAGGCGAGGCTTTCAGCAACCTGGTCTAGTGGAAGGTGTCCCTGCTGATGGCAGGAGGGTTGGAACTGGATGAGCTTTAAGGTCCCTTCCAACACAGTCTGTGATTCTATGAGCCAATGTAGAGACTAATTTCTACTGAAACTACATTTAAGGAAGAAAGATGATAGTGCTGGATGAAGACCATCAAGGGTCTCTGGGGCTGGCAGGCCACACAGTACCCAGGGGAAGAGATTGGGTAAGTGCTGTAGGAACAACACTGCAGGGATACCTACAGGAGAACATTCGTTGGAAGGGAAGCAGTTGCTTGGACTCATCTCTACTGGGTGGTTTCTGTAAATGTCTACGTAAGGAAATGTTCTTGGCAAACATGAGGCTATCCACAAACAGAGATAGCCTCCTGAGTCTGCAGCCTCATAAAGCTGTAGTTAACTTTAAGCATATGCTTAAACCTCAGCTGGCTTCAGTACAAGTGTAGCACATGCTTTAAATTAACCCTGTGGTTAAGCAACAAGCTGAAGTAAAATCCATCCCGATCCCTTGCGTTGGACAGTAAGAGCCCTAAGGTCCAACTGAGACCCTTCACTTGGCCCTGAAAGCCCTTGATAGAGAAGGAGGAGGCTTTGTGTTGGTGTGCAGGAAAGCTGTGGAAACCATCACTGTAGAGCCCTTTCCAGAGCAATGACTGGTTTCCCAGGGCTGCTCAGGGGGATGGTGGGTGTTGTGGGTACCTCAGGCCAGGCTGGGCCCATAGGCAGGGGTTTTTAAACTTTCTGGCTTTGGCTTGTAAATACAGATTTGACACAGAAACTGTTGATTTTGATGTGAAAGTTTCACAAAGCCCAGATGACAAAGATGAGGGAGAAGCAGACCGAGGAGCGGCAGAGGGATAATGTGAAAGTCAGACTCTAACCCATGCTGAATCACTACCTGGAGCATGGGAAGACGTGGTCAGTTCTCTCAGCCTCATCTACTAGGGCTCTTCTGCCTTCTCCACACAATTACATGTAGGGGGAGAGAGGAGAGGAGGACGAAGAAAGCTCCTGACCCTAAAGATGGGATGTAAGGCACTGATGTGGTCTCCTTCACAGACAAGCCCTCGTTCCAAGTTAAACACATCAATTGGAGCCTCCCCATGACTTCTCTAGGCAGGGGGGTTCCCTGAGGTGCTTTTCCACCTCTTGTTTTATGTGAAAGTTTTTGCAAGACCTGATAATCCAATGCAGAGGAAATGCCAAAGCCATGAGATATTTTGCAGATCCTCAATTCTGTTCCTAACCCGGACAGATGCTCAGGAGTGGTTGAGCTGTGCCGTGGACTGTCTTCATCCATGGACCACTGCTGCACCACTGCTGGGCTCTGAGCAGCTCTGTGTCCCAGAGCATCCACCCAGGATATTGCACAAAGTCCAGTCCCAAGGTAATTCAGTGGTGCACAGGATAAAACAAAACCTCTCGGTCCAGTCTGGGCCCTGCACAGCACAGACCGGCTTTCCACGCCTCCTGGCTTTTCACTCTCCATCCTTTCCCCATCCCCTACTCACACATTTTCCTCTCTGTGGTGGTTGCACTGGGCCAACACTTGGCTGCAGCCAACACAGCCTTTCACCCACTTTCCCCCCACCCCCAGGGGACAGAGGAGAGAACTGGGGGAATGGGGAAGGAGACTCGTAGGGTGAGATAAGAACAATTTAATCCTTGGAATAAAAGAAAACTTAAAATAATACTGATGATGATAATAGTAAAATACACAAATGAGTGATACCCAGTGCAG
>NW_010307013.1:0-2585 GCF_000700745.2 Antrostomus carolinensis | reverse complement strand
ACCCTCAAGTTCTTCTCCAGGACCCTCAAAACACCTCGACACCCACCAGGGATCTTCTCAACACCCAAAACCACCTCAAGAACCTCTTGGAGATGCCCCGTCCGGGGTTTCCCTTGAGGGAGAGGACGACGGGGCCGCCGTTGCGCAGGAAGTTGTGGGCGTTGAGGGCCACGATCCGCGTCTGGTCCGGCTGCGCCACGTCGGCGAAGATGACATCGACCATCCCTGGAGGGGGGAGGGACACCCTGAGACCCCCACCCTGAGACCCCCGCCCCGGGGTGACCCCCACACCCACCCAGGACCCCAAAAAACCTCCTCGGGACCCACCAAACCCACCCAGGACTCCAAAACCACCTCAAGAACCTCCCTGAGATGCCATCAGGGTCAACCTCCAAAACCACCTCGAGAACCTCTTGCAGATGCCTTGAGGTGCCTCCAGACCTTCTCCCAGACCTTCTAACCCCCTTGAGGAACCTCAACAGCATCTCCTGGACCTTCCCTAGGACCCTCAAAATACCTCAAGACCCACCAGGGATCTTCTCAACACCCAAAACCACCTCAAAGAACCATCCTAAGATACCTTGAGTGGCCTCCAAACCTTCTCCCAAAGCTCCAAACCACCTTGAGGAACCTCAACAGTATCTCCTGGACCTTCCACAGACCCCCAAGTTCTTCTCCAGGACCCTCAAAAGACCTTGAGACCCACCAGGGATCTTCTCAACACCCAAAACCACCTCAAAGAACCATCCTAAGATACCTTGAGTGGCCTCCAAACCTTCTCCCAAAGCTCCAAACCACCTTGAGGAACCTCAACATCATCTCAAGAACCTTCCCTAGAACCCTCAATGCACCTTGAGACCCACCATGGATCTTCTCAACACCCAAAACCACCTCGAGAACCTGTTGGAAATACCTTGAAGGGCCTCCAGACCTTCTCCCAGACCTTCAAAGCACCTCGAGGAACCTCAGCATCATCTCAAAGTTGTTCTCCAAGACCCTCAGAAGACCTCAAAACCCACCTCAGATCTCCACAACACCCAAAATCACCTCAAAAACCTCCCTGAGATACCATGAGGGGCCTCCAGAGCCTCTCCCAAAGCTCCAAACCACCTTGAGGAACCTCAACATCATCTCAAGAACCTTCTCCAGGACCCTCAAAGCACCTCGAGACCCACCAGGGATCAAAGCTCCAAACCACCTTGAGGAACCTCAACACCATCTCCAAGTTCTTCTCTAACACCCTCAAAAGACCTCGAGACCCACCACGGATCTTCTCAACACCCAAAACCACCTCAAGAACCTCTTGGAGATGCCTTGAGGGGCCTCCAGAGCTTCCCCCAGACCTTCAAACCACCTTGAGGAACCTCAACAGCATCTCAAGGACCTTTCTGAGACCCCCAAGTTCTTCCCTAGGACCCTCAAAAGACCTCGCAACCCACCATGGATCTTCTCAACCTCCAAAACCACCTCGAGAACCTCTTGGACATGCCTTGGGGGGCCTCCAAACCTTCTCCCAAAGCTCCAAAGCACCTTGAGGAACCTCAACATCATCTCAAGAACCTTCCACAGACCCCCAAATTCTTCTCCAGGACCCTCAGAAGACCTCGAGACCCACCATGGATCTTCTCAACACCCAAAACCACCTCAAGAACCTCTTGGAGATGCCCCGAGGTGCCTCCAGACCTTGTCCCAGACCTTCAAACCACCTTGAGGGACGACGGGGCCGCCGTTGCGCAGGAAGTTGTGGGCGTTGAGGGCCACGATCCGCGTCTGGTCCGGCTGCGCCACGTCGGCGAAGATGACATCGACCATCCCTGGAGGGGGGAGGGACACCCTGAGACCCCCACCCAGAGACCCCCGCCCCGGGGTGACCCCCACACCCACCCAGGACCCCAAAAAACCTCCTCGGGACCCACCAAACCCACCCAGGACTCCAAAACCACCTCAAGAACCTCCCTGAGATGCCATCAGGGGCCTCCAGAGCTTCTCCCAGACCTTTAAACCACCTTGAGGAACCTCAACAGTATCTCCTGGACCTTCCACAGACCCCCAAGTTCTTCTCCAGGACCCTCAAAAGACCTTGAGACCCACCAGGGATCTTCTCAACACCCAAAACCACCTCAAGAACCTCTTGGAGATGCCCCGAGGTGCCTCCAGAGCTTCCCCCAGAGCTCCAAACCCCCTTGAGGAGCCCCGAGGCCATCTCCAGGCGGTGGGGTGGCCTCACCGATGAGCATGCGGTACTTGTGGGGGTGCCGCGCGTCCTCGATCACCGGGATGACGTTGGTCCGTTTCTTGGCCACGTTGATCAGGTCCCGACCCGACCGGTGGGAGAACTCCACGGCGTAGACCAGACCCTCCTGGAGATGGGGACAGGGAGGTCACCCCACCGCCGTGGGGACAACCCCCCTGGGGTGAGGAACATCTCCAGGGACAGGGAGACACCACCCATGGGGACATCTCCACCTCCACATGGAGCAACAAGTGACACCTCCATGTCCCCATGTCCCATCACCCCATGGAAATGTCCTTGAAGGACCTCAAGGATCTTCTCAAGTAGGTGGAGATGCCACCTCCAGATGTTC
>NW_010307012.1:0-4487 GCF_000700745.2 Antrostomus carolinensis | reverse complement strand
ACCTCTGTAGGTAGGGCTGCCAGCAGTGACCTGGCTTCCTTTCAGTTTAATTTTTATTGAGGGAGCAGAGAAAGGTTGATCCGTGGTGTGCTGGAGCAGAGTAACAAGGGACCTGTAGGCAGGGGCACAGGCTGTTGGATGCTGGCTCTTCCTAATAAACTGTCTGGTTCTGCAAGGGATGTGAAACGTGTGCTTTCGTGAGGGTTAAATGGAAGGTGTGGGGGTTTTAAAATTTATTTTAAGTATCCTTTTGTGGACAAAATGTACGTTGTGAGGTTGAGGTGTGGTGGCTTTGGCTCAGGAGGAGCTGTTGTGGTGCCAAGCAGTGTGGTTAAACTTCTCCGAAAGCCTGGATAGCACAGCTTTAGTAGTTACAACAAACAAGCAAACCACCACCAACAAAAAAAATTAGCAGCTTATGCTAATTAGAGCAGGGATTTGTGCCACGCAGTTATGTCACCGGATTGGGAAACCAGCTCCTTTTTTAGCAGGCAGATCCGTAGATGTCTTCTGGTGGCAAGCTGTCTCTTGGTGTTTGGTTTAACCTTGGGGTTAGGCTGGGTGGCATTGGTGACCACGCCGGGACAGGGTGGTGGTCATGGTGGGCACGCTCCCCTGCGTGGCTCCGGCAGCAGGTTTGCCAGCGCGCTGGAGTCGTCGGCGGGACAGTGGGATGGCTTCGGAAACACCCGTTGTCTTAGGTATGTCTCTACATTTATCAAGCCCAGAGGCAGTCTAGCTGAAGGTGTTGGAAGGGTGGAGAGCTTCATTGCCTCTGTGATGGAGCAGTGTAGACAGAAAATGAATTAAGTTTTTAAAAAAAACAACTTACCACCCGAATGCATACATGGAAACCAGAGTGCTGGCTGCGTAATTATTGTTTTCGGTAATGGATATAATTCATGAAAACTATGTTTACTATGTGTTTATGCCACCTACGTAGATGAATGATTCCTGGTATGTTGCCCACAATGTCATCCAGCATCATCCCATTAAAACACTCAGATCAAAATCACCGTTTAATGTAAATAAATATAACTCTTTTCAAGTTAATTGGGCTGCATCTCGTTACCCTGACTGTAAACCTGGCCCAGCGCCTGGCCGGCGATTGCTCCTTGACTCTGCAGAAGCTCTTCAGAAAGCACAAATGGTGAAATGTCGATTAAATGAAACAGGCACTGGCATTTCCCAGAGGGAATTTGTTCATCTGAGAGTGTGAAAGGCTTTGCCCCTCCAGGATCTGTTTGATTAGATGTCTCTGCTCTCTTAATGGGTGTTCTGCTGAAAAAGATCTTGTGTGCCTGAAAAAAAGTTATTTGCATAAATCCTCTTTGGATGTAGCCCATGTTACTGTTATTTAAGCTTTTATACTGGTTTTAATTGTGGTTTGTTTCCCCCCCTCCCTTTTCTTTTAATCTATAATGTTTGTTTTGCCATCTGGATTTGTGTGGATTTTTTTTTTTTTTAAATGCTTAGGATACCTTTTTAAGTGAGACACTATATAACTAGAAAGTATTACAAATTGTTTTAAGTTG
Source organism: Antrostomus carolinensis (assembly GCF_000700745.2). Classification (NCBI taxonomy): domain Eukaryota; kingdom Metazoa; phylum Chordata; class Aves; order Caprimulgiformes; family Caprimulgidae; genus Antrostomus; species Antrostomus carolinensis. The sequence goes on along the minus strand of NW_010307012.1, from coordinate 2,952 downwards.
TACTCAACAGGTCAAAAAGGACCAGAAACAAAATGCTGGGGGTGTAAATAACTGAATCAGAAACATCTGGTTGTTTGATATTTGAAACTTTTGCTGTCCTCTGTGCTAACTTCCATACTGACTATTATCTGAAATAGCATTGTTACAAGTTTTTTAAATGTTTGCAGCTTTGACGTGATCCTAGTTAGTATTTAACACAGCGTGAGCTGAGGAATATATTTTTCATTCAGCATTTTGAAAAAGGCCTCGATTATGATCCAAATAATGAGGTGGGAGCCATTTAGCCCTTCAGTAAACTACTGCAAATTGCTCTGATGTTTAAAGTTCTCCTTGCTTAATTTACACAAAATACTTGTTGTGAGACATTAATGCCTTTTTTTTGGTCTGTGTGCATGTGAAAACACTATTTCTGGTTATATCGATGAAAGGAATAAACTCCTTCACAAGTAAACATACATCACATTTGTGGTGGGTGTGAGTTCGGATGGGAGGAGTGTTTCTTTGTGGCTTTCAGGTTGAAACCAAGTCAGGAAGTGACTTTGCTGTGCTCCCACATCACTATCGAAGCAGGATTTACACCCAAGAAATTGCTGGCTAGGATGCTAGGGTGCCAGTCCTTTATGTAGAAGAGCTGGATAAGCACTAATTGCAGAAACACCCAGAATTCAGTGGTGGTAGGAAAAGAGGATTAATTCTGAGTTTCCTTGTTTGATGAGAGTTTTCTGCTGTAACCACAAAGACTTCCCAGGAAGGAAGAAAAATCCCCAACCCCAGGAAACTCTGCTCTGAGAGAGTAAGAGGAGAAAAGTCAAAGATGCCATGAGTTTTGCTCACAATTTGGTCATGGTTAAGTGTTTGCTTTGTCTCCTGCAAGATGCAGAAGTGCTGGGTGGAAGAGAGCTGGGTGGTTGAAGCTCAGCTCAAGGATGGGGAGGCCCAACTCAAGGCTGGAGAGGCTGAACAGGGCTGTTGAAGCCTGGTAGAGGACCCTGCCTGCGCTGCAGCAGTGGTAAAGATGATGTTTTATTGTTTCTGCTGCTGAGTAGCTTGCTGGGTATCCTCAACTTTCAAAACCGTTTAATTATTTTAGGTGCTTAAGCTTCTGGTTGGCCCATATGGTGTATCCAGAGAAACCTAGGAGCTCATGCAACTGCCTGAATATTTAAGTCAAGCTTTCTAGTGCTCTGTATTAAGATAAGCTGAGGCCCGTGGTAGTCGCTGTAGGTGGTGTGAGATATGGGTGAGAATCTCACCACAGAGGTTTCAATGTGGTTATACAAAATTTAAATCATAACTTTTGGAAATACTAGCATTGATATTTCTCCACGCTAAGTTTGTCATTACTAAAAATTATAATGTGGATGCTGACAGAAATGCTGATAATTGAATAGCTGGAAAAAAAAACCCCAATCAATATAGTCCTCTTCTTGTTAGTTTGTCAGATGAAAGCTACTCCAGAAGAGTCAAGTGCCTTTTTTTAAAAGAAGGAAAGAATGGACATGTCATATGAACAGCAAAATGTGTTAACTTGAAATAAAATTCAAACATTCCCGACAGTCTGTCATACAAGATTTGTTGAAATAAAAGCAAAGTTGGCTAGTGCTTCTCAGTTGAGTAACTGCTGTGTGGAGCTTTTTAGTATTATTTTAGTAAGTGGGCTTCAACAGGACAGATTTTAGTAAAGAAGAGAAACCTAAAATCTCTGGCTATCCTGAAGAGGTGGGGTTTTTTTTTACCCTTGTGGGAACAAGCACATGAAGATGGACCAAACCACCAGTGTTAAAGAAAAACTTTTTGATCATAGTGGGCACACGTAGAGCTTGAGAAGTTGTGAGGATTGGGGAGAATGGGGGAAAACCCCCACAGTTTCTAATCTCTTTTTCTATCCGTTAACTGTTGAGGTTTCCTTTATGTATGTGTTACAGGAATGTATGTACCCTTGAATATACGAATGTGCACACACACCGCAGATGATGTCTCTATGATGCCCTCTCCGTGGAAGCCCACTGATACTGTCCTATTGATGTTTTAACTCCTGGGGGTGTTGTGTCAGTGGGTGGTGGGAGGAATAATCCTTTCTATCCCAGAAATTCTGCAATGGAGTTGTTAGATACATTCACTAACCCTCTTCTGCTTGTTAGTTTTCATAGAATCATAGAATGGTTTAGATTGGAAGGGACCTTAAAGATCATCTAGTTCCACCCCCCCTGCCATCAGCAGGGACACCTTCCACTAGATCAGGTTGCTCAAAGCCTCATCCAGCCTGGCCAGTTTTAGTTATGTAAAGGCTTAGAAACTTAAACAATTTTTGATAGTTTTTTTTTCCTTACCCTCTTGCTGCTGGTTAGAAAGGAGCTATTGCATTGCTGAGTGAAGGCAGGAAAGAGCTTACTTATGATTTATAATTTGGGGATCCAGTTGGTGCTGGCAAGTCTTCCCTGCCTCTTGACAGCAGTGAGATGGGCTGAGATTTCCAGGCAGGAGGACTGAGCTTGCACACTCTTCTCTCTTTGCTCCTACTGAAGAGATGGATTCATGTTCACCATGGGAAGGGAACGGTGGCCGAGTGCTAATTGCATTCTGTAAGGCAAGGTGCAAAATAGCTATGTGGTGGTTTTTTGGGGAACTTGGGGTTTTTTCCATCAAAAAAAAGCATCTATGAAATCTGTTTATAATTTTTACAGCAGTCAAAAATGTTTAGCACCTTCCGTTACGCTTTCTCTATAAAAGGGAAGTCCTCTGACTCTTTTTATCTCGGTACTTCCCACTCAGCTAATGCAGGTGTCTGGAAGGGTGTGTTAAGCTTGACCAAAGGAAGCCTTTACACTTCAGCTGCTCTTTGAAAATGGATTTAGCTAAAATCAGTGGAAAAAAAGGCTTAACAGAAACTCTCTTTGGTTTAATACAAATTTATTTTGGTTGACTCCACTAGGAAGAGGTGTAACAGAAAGA
>NW_010307011.1:0-7074 GCF_000700745.2 Antrostomus carolinensis | reverse complement strand
TCCCTTCCAATCCCTGACATTCTGTGACTCTCTGTGTGTTTCCACACTGGAAACACTGGAAGCTGCCAGCACCCACAGCCTGAGCCCACATCTGCAGCACAACTCCACACGTGATATTCCTCAGCCCAGCCCAGAGCAGGAGGATCGTGTCACGCTCTGAGCCAGCTGCCTTTGTAATTTACTCCTGTAAACTTATCTGGAGCTACAGAAAACACAAAATCAACTACAAAAAGCAGCACGTCTTGTCCTGTTCCCAGCAAGAAATTCTCTCCAGCTCCCCCCCTCCTTCATCAAACACAGGAAGCTGGGCTGAAAGGGAGCTGCTTGTTCCACATTAAAGCCCAAGGCAAACATCACAGGTTACTTTCTGTACAGGCAACGTCATCTCCAATCCTTTGCCACACGTCTCCTGGGCTCATTAAATACTAGAAAGCACTTGGAAGATCAGAGCACAACAGCTGCATGACAAGGGGGAGATAATAAGCAACGGGATGGAACCTCTGCAGAGCTCCAGCCTGTGGCTCTGTGGACACATCCCCTGCTCCCACCTCCTCTGATCCATCTCTCACAGCCAAGGAGATGCAGGGGGATGCTCCCCTGCTGAAATATCAGCAACAGCAATGCTTTCTGCAACTTAAATGTACCCAAAAATAGCAGAGAGGTTCTGAAACACTTGAGGTGACTAATTCCCACTGCCAAGGGCACCTTCCCAAGATGCTACAGCCAGCAGAGGTTTCTCTTCCCTCACACCCCAGTTTACTCACAAGGTGTCGGACTCCATTCCAGGTGTGGTAGGAGAGGGGAAAAGCCAGAGCAAATTTAGCAGAGTAGATGAGAGCAGGTCCCAAGCTGAGTGACTTCACCATGGCCAGGTAGTGGGGAAATTGTTCTGGGAGGAGCAGAGCAGCCAGACTGAAGAGGGAAACTCCTGAGAAAGACAAAGCCCATGGGGTCAAGCCAGCAGAAAGAAGCATCACCAACCCCTTGCTGCCCACAAAGAGACCCAGGCCACACCTCTACATCTCTAATTTGGTGACACACAACCTGAACCACCATCAGCTCATGGCAGCTTGCAGAGGAAGGAGGAGGGAGAAGGGTTTGTTTGGTGGCAGTGCCAGCTGCACTGTGACAATGTGCCCTGGAGTGTTGAAGACACAAAACTGGGGCAGCAACACCCTGAATCTGTCCTACGCTGGGGGCTGCGTTACTCATACAACACCCAGAGATGCAATTGCAGCCAAAGCAGTCCAAATTCAAGGTTAAAAGGACGACAATGTTGGGAAATGTAAGGTGGCAGCTCTTCAGGAAAAGTCCCTGGATCTGACAGGCTGAGAGAGTTGGGGCTGTTCAGCCTAGAGAAGAGAAGGCTCCAGGGAGATCTTCCAGTGGCCTCCCAGTACCTGAAGGGGCTCCAGGAAGGTGGGGAAGGACTTTTCCTAAGGGCAGTTAATGACAGAACAAGGGGAAATGAGTTTAAGCTGAAAGAGGGGAGGTTTAGATGAGATATTAGGAAGAAGTTCTTCACTGTGAGGTTGGTCAGACACTGGAACAGGTTGCCCAGAGAAGCTGTGGCTGCTCCTCCCTGGAAGTGTTGAAGGCCAGGTTGGATGAGGCTTTGAGCAACCTGGTCTAGTGGAAGGTGTCCCTGCTGCTGGCTCATGGAACTGGATGATCTTTAAGGTCCTTTCCAACCCAAACCAGTCCATGATTCTATGATACATCTCAGGACAGAAACTGCTCTGCCGCGACCCACGACACAGGCAGCGATTTAACGAGGAACCAGCAGACAAAGAGACAGCCTGAGACACGTGGCTGTGCTAACTGCAGGAGCCACAGCAGCTTCTCCTTCCTCATTTCTAGGCCAAGAGGGTTTCTCCAGATGGTGCTGACAAAAGAAAGAGGACGATGGCAGGCAGCAGGCAGCCGAATCGCGATTCACCCTCTGCTCAATAGCGCCTGATTACGCTCGAGCACCTCGGCTGAGGCCGGGGCTGGCAGCACCAGTCAACCAGCTGCTTCCTCCTCACTCAACCACTTATCTCCTCAATGGCCTTTGTGTTCACCCTGTTAAGAAGCCCAGGAAGTCAGCAGCTCCTGTAATTAACAGGCCTTGATGGAGAGGAGCTGAACGCTTCCCCCTCCATCTCCCGGCTGCCGAGCTGTGGTTGGCAGAAGTGATTGTCCCTTCGTGCTCAATCAGCCTGGGAAGAGGTTGATTTCCCCTCTAGCAGAGGCTGATGGATCAAAGCAGAAAGGCAACAGTGAACCTGCCAGCTCGGCCCATCTGACAACGAGCTGGATGCTGACCAAAGCCCACGGGGACCAGGCACATCCTGAGATCAACATCCCAAGCTCTCAAGGAGGCCAGGCTGGCTGGGAAGGGCAGGCTGCAGCCCTCACTGCTTTCTGAGTGAAAAACACAACTCCTCAATCCTGCACATCTTTTCTGAGTCCTTTCTCTATCCTTCTGCAAACACCAACCCAGCTCCCCCCTACCTCACCAGGGAGCTACCAGAGAAGAACTTTCCTGCTGCCATGAGAGGGCATTAATGGAAATAAAACAGCCTTTCGCAATTAGATGTCCTATAAATTAATCAAACCACACAAATCAAATTGCTGGAGGGAGTTCATCAGTTTTGATGCCACCTCCTCTCCTATCAGGATCTCTGGGAAAGCAGGAGCCACTCCCAGGAAGGTGAAAAATTCCACCTGTGCTAAGGAAAATCCTCTGAACTCTGCCTGCCTGTCAGTCTTTCCCTCACAGAGAGTCTCCTGAAAGGTTAAATCAGCAAAAAACAGCCCTAGAAGAGAAGGATTGAGAAGTGGAGCAGCAGATCAGCCTTTTCCAGGCTGGGAAAGGCCTTGAAGAAAGTAGCCAGGTCACAGTGCTGCAAAAGCTTTTATATACAGGGGAGCATCAATGCCACTGCAGGACTGGAACCACTCCCAGCACAAGAAGATTTGGGGACAGAGAAATGGGGATGGGGAGATATTCAGGGGACAAAACCCAGGAGAAAAGCTGTTGCTGAAGCTGAGGACAGAGGAGAGAAAACATCTGTAGGGAATGAGGTCTCTGTATCAATCAGAGGGGGTCTTCCCTCCCACAGCCCCCACAAGCAGCTGGGGGATGCACACACCTAAGCTCAGCGCGACGCCGGTGCCTCGGTGCGTGATGGACATCGCCATGGGTAGGGACCACCTGAAAAACAATCAACCTCATCAATAAAACAGGGTACAACAGCAGGAGAAAACACAACCCAGCTTTTCCTAGACAGCTCCCAGTGTTGCTGGGTGGGTATTTCTGTACTCAAAAGAGTTATTCAAAGAATCCAGCCAGAGCAAAAGGGGAATTTGCAGAGGCAGCTTGGGAATGGTAAATGCCACTGGCACGGGTTGGGGAAGGGGAAGGGTGTCTGCTGAGAAAGCTGAAAGGCAGATGAAACAGAAGACAGGCATCCTTCTGCATCTGAGGAAGAAAGGGGTAGGGTTTGGGCATCCAGAGGTGACCCCAAAGAAGCCATCACCTTCCTGAGGTGTGAACCCAAAACCCCAACAATTGACCTCCTGCCTCCACCCCTCGAGGACCATCAACTCCACGTCCTCTGTGGAAGCAGCTGCTTTTCAACAGCACATCTGGAAATGTTGCCCTTTCCCCAGCACCCCAAGGTGCAGCTTTTGGGGAGGGGGGGACACACAACTGTACCCCTTCCACAACACCCTGTTTGAAAACAGTGTCACCAACCCCGTGGTGGGGGGAGGCTGCGATGCCCACAGGCAGCTCAGTCTGTTGACAGAGCAGTTTAGAGGGTGTCTGTGTCCTCTGCCTGAGGTGACAGTAGGAATGTTCATGGTGGGAACACGTGCAGCCTCCAAAGGTGCCTCCAAAGATGAGGCAGAGCCCAGTGTGAAGCTAAGGAAGCCGAAGGAATAATTACAAGTAATTTACTCTTACTTGTAAATGGTGATGTGAGGGGATAAGGGACGATTGGACTTGGTGTTCTTCTCCCAAAAACGGGTCATCTCCTCTTTGGCTGTTGTTCCCATGGGGACAATACTGGAAAAGAAGAGGAGATGGGAGCTGTGAGGAGATGGGCAGCAATATTTTCTACCCCTGCTTGCTTCACTGAGGTCTGCTGTGCCAGTTTTCCATCCTACAGGACACGAGTTCTGAGTTGACCTTGACAACAGCAGGACAAAGAACAGCTCCAGCTGTGCAGGGACGCACGCAAGGAGAGGATCACTGCCAGCTCTTCTGAATTAATAACAATAATAATAATAATAATAATAAATACTACACAGGATGGGAAACTGCTGCACTGGAATCCACTCAGCCAGTGAAGCTGAGCCACCCCTCCCAGCACCACCCCAGTCAGGGTTTAAGGATATCAGATAACACTTTATATAATACTGATAACATCCAACCTGCTCTTTACTGCTGTGGTAATTGCACATTGTACCAAATAAAAGAGCTTTGTAATTTAATGTTCCCGAGATTACACACAGCAATTACACTTACAGCTCAATTTAGCAGAAAATAACTATTTCTCCCTAAACCCAGCAGCATAAAACACAGGAAGGAGAGGGTTTCTGTGGCTCACAGCCTTCCTCAGGTGCAAAGATGTGAGGTAGAGTGGGATAGAGGGGTGACAGGGCCATAAGAAACCCTTCACTTGGGTCTGCTGTGCCAGGACACGAGTTCTGAGTTGAGCTTGACAACAGCAGGACACTGTAGTGTGACCACTCTCAGCACAAGAAGATTTGGGGACAGAAGATTTGGGGACCTCAAGCAGCCAGCCAGCTTCTCCCCCATCATCCCCAAGCACAAGCCCTATAAACAGCCCGTGCTCTGGTGGCACCACAAGGTTGTTAAGTGCTCAACCAACACGTTGGCGTTGATTGATCAGAATGATGAAGAGGATGGAGAGCACACAAAGCCTCAGATGGGATCCCCTCGGGGAAGAATTTAATCCCTTTTATTAAACTCTCAGTTAAAACCTCAAACTCACTGTCGCAGGGAAAAGCCGGGGTTGAGCCGAGCCAGCAGGCAACGCCGACCCACACATCTGCAAAAGAGAGAGAAGAGAAGATAGAAAAGGCTTTGTGAGTGACAAAGAAGTGACAAATAAACCACTGGGAAACGTCAGCGAGGTGGGGTGCAGGAAAAGATTCCTCACTTCAGTGGTTTTATATCTTAAAATCAATCCTAACACCAGAGGTTTGAGGCTGTTCCTCCACAAATCTTCTCTCTCTTCTCCACTGAGCTCTTCACTCCAGTCTCTAGACTCTGCCCAGGGGTTGGTTCTTTATGACACCCTGTAATTAAGTCTCCTCAGCTGTAATACCTCGTTTGTGAGACACAAACAACACTCTAAGTTCACAGCTACACCAAGCCAGTCCATTTTTCACTCTCAATACAGCAATTATCAGAGAGGGTGGGCACATCATCCCCAAGAAAGCACATCTGCCCAGCTCCAGGGAAAAGGTTGGTTCAGGACAACAAACCTGAGATGAAGGTATCACCCTCCCTTTCCTCCACACACTTTGTTTTCAGGACAGCATTTCATTAAAGCTCTGAGCACCAGCGAGATGAGAAGTCACTGTCCCAACCCAAAACTGGCAGAGTTTTAACCACAGGAGGTTAAAAAAGGGGATTTTGTGGTGCCTGGAGGGAGTGGGTGCTGCTCTCTGCGAAGTGATTGTAGTAACCATGACTCTGACATTCAAGGGCATCTCTCCAGGAATGGGGGGAGGAACAGGCCCCCCCCTGACCTTGTGTAGCTCGAGCGTTTGCAGATGTGGGCTGGAATTGAGAGGTTCTCCTCTTCCTCCCCCTCTACTCTGCCCTGGTGAGGCCACATCTGGAATATTGTGTCCAGTTCTGGGCCCCACAGTTCAGGAAGGACAGGGAACTGCTGGAGAGAGTCCAGCACAGAGCCACCAAGATGATGGAGGGAGTGGAGCATCTCCCTGCTGAGGAAAGGCTGAGGGAGCTGGGGCTCTTTAGCTTGGAGAAGAGGAGACTGAGGGGTGACCTCATTAATGTTTATCAATATGTAAAGGGTGAATGTCAGGAGGATGGAGTCAGGCTCTTCTCAGTGATGCCCAATGGTAGGACAAGGGGCAATGGGTGTGAGCTGGAACACAGGAGGTTCTGCTTCAACTGGAGAAGAAACTTCTTTCCAGTGAGGGTGCCAGAGCCCTGGGACAGGCTGCCCAGGGAGGGTGTGGAGTCTCCTTCTCTGGAGACATTCAAGACCCGCCTGGACGCCTTCCTGTGTGATCTCATTGAGGTTCCTGCTCTGGCAGGGGGGTTGGACTGGATGATCTTTCGAGGTCCCTTCCAATCCCTGACATCCTGTGACTCTGTGATCCTGTGATTCTGCTTTTCCCCCCCGACGACACGACGAGAACAAGGTGTTTGTACAACAGTCTGCAGCACCAATGACAAACACTAATTAATCTTCCCAAAAGCACAAGCATCTGTACCATCACCTCCTGCTGTTTCATTAACAGCAGTAGATTAAACGAAGCTTCGATGCTCTTTGGTTGTCCTACAGCTGCTGGTGAGGACGTGGTAGGAAAAAACCATCTGGAGATCAGTTCTTCCAGCAGGTGTAAAAAGCAAAACAAAAGTCATTATTATTAATTATTATTATTAACCACTCTTGAGTTCCTGTGGAAATGGTCGTTAGGATGTTTCTTTTCCAAAGCCTCCCTCGTGTTCAGAGGTTGGGATTTGAAACACAGCAGGTTTTTTAGGAAGGTATCTTGGCTGGATACGTGAATTTTTTGTGATGCAAAATCCCCCTCCACGCTGCAGAGCAACATTTCTGATTGAAAAATCCTTCTTTCAACCATTTCTAATTTAACAACATCCTCCCAACAACCAGACCAAGAGTTTTAGGAGGACAGAGCAACAGTTGAGCTTAACCAAACCTTCACCAAACCTTCACCACAACATCCAACAACCAATTCCAGGAGAAAAAAGCTCAGGGAATAACCTGGCAGCACCCACCTCACACATTTCCCCAGCCAGAACCCATAATAAATGGGATTAACACCCCCTGACCCCCC
>NW_010307010.1:14924-18134 GCF_000700745.2 Antrostomus carolinensis | reverse complement strand
TGAACTGTGGGGCCCAGAACTGGACACAAGAACAATTTCTTCAGTTAGAGCACAAGATTCTGAGGGCACTGGTTGCCTCCCAGGGTGATGGTGTTATCCTGCACGAGGGAACACGTTCCTACTGGGAGTTCAGGTCTGGTCACAGCTGAGATTTATACCTGCGGTTACCAGCAGAAGGCAGGACCCTTCCTCTACTTGCAGAAGAATGGAAGAAAATTACAGAGCAGTGCAACAAGGTGTGAGCTTTGGACTGCGATCTCCTCTCCATCAGCAAGTTTCTGATCACAGCTTTACCAGCTTTGTAGGCACTGGTCTCACTCCCGAAGATGGATGTGCTCCATCTGAGACATGTAACTGGAGGAGAGAGTAAACAAACTCGATGTCAGAGCCAGGAGATGTTCCTTCTTCATCAGCTATCTGGAACACATCAGGTGTCCTACAGCTGCCAGGAGCCTCCTGGGCTCTGACACAGCTCCCATAAATCAAGAAGTTTTACAGCAGGTCTCAAAGCCTTGCCTAGGCAATACCAAGGACAGTGGTGGCTCTGGACTTGCATTCCCATGCTGAAGCAAGTTTTCAGCAGTCACCTGGAAACATCTCTTGGAAGCATCTCTGCAGACCGAGACATGGGGATCAGCTCTTGGGAGACTTGTGTGACTGACCCCAGGCAACCTTCACCAGACTCCTACATTGGCTCCCTGCAGGACCTCAGAGTTAGGTTTCACATCCATTGGGACAAACAACCCCTCTCCTCTCCTCTCCTCTCCTCTCCTCTCCTCTCCTCTCCTCTCCTCTCCTCTCCTCTCCTCTCCTCTCCTCTCCTCTCCTCTCCTCTCCTCTCCTCTCCTCTCCTCTCCTCTCCTCTCCTCTCCTCTCCTCTCCTCTCCTCTTCTCCTCTCCTCTCCTCTCCTCTCCTCTCCACTCCTCTCCTCTCCTCTCCTCTCCTCTTTTCTCTTCCAGCATCACAGAAGATACCTGCTCTCTGCTCCCTGAAAATGTGCCAGTGCTCAAGCAGCCTGGTGATGATGTGGTGCCTGGAAGGATGGATGGGATGAGGCTGCAAATATTAATCAAACACTGCTGGGAGAGAAGATTAGCTCAATCCAATGGTCCTCCAACAGGCTGCAAGGTCCTGCAGCAGGCCTGGCAAGCCTTTCACTTGCCATGCATGAGCAAGCCTGGGCCATCTGGTTTTAACAAACATTAGCCGCTATTTTTATTCATCAGACCAACCTCTGGTGTGTTAGAGCACATACCACCAGCACCTCAGGAGAGGTCCCACAGATGGCTGCGTGAATTCCTCCTGGGCCAAAGGCACAAAGGAAGCAAACAGCCATTGCCTCGGTATTTAGTTACTGTTATCAAATCCCTACAGCCAGGGTTTTTAGATCCTGTTTGACAGGGCAGGAATGATTCTGTGCCTTCGTGTCCAGGAAGGCCAATGGCATCCTGGGGGGCATTAGAAGGGGTGTGGTGAGTAGGTTGAGAGAGGTTCTCCTCCCCCTCTACTCTGCCCTGGGGAGGCCACATCTGGAATATTGTGTCCAGTTCTGGGCCCCACAGTTCAGGAAGGACAGGGAACTGCTGGAGAGAGTCCAGCACAGAGACACCGAGATGATGAAGGGAGTGGAGCATCTCCCTGCTGAGGAAAGGCTGAGGGAGCTGGGGCTCTTTAGCTTGGAGAAGAGGAGACTGAGGGGTGACCTCATTAATGTTTATAAATATGTAAAGGGCGAATGTCAGGAGGATGGAGCCAGGCTCTTCTCAGTGATGCCCAATGGTAGGACAAGGGGCAATGGGTGTGAGCTGGAACACAGGAGGTTCTGCTTCAACTTCAGAAGAAACTTCTTTCCAGTGAGGGTGCCAGAGCCCTGGGACAGGCTGCCCAGGGAGGGTGTGGAGTCTCCTTCTCTGGAGACATTCAAGATCCACCTGGACGCCTTCCTGTGTGATCTCATTGAGGTTCCTGCTCTGGCAGGGGGGTTGGACTGGATGATCTTTCGAGGTCCCTTCCAATCCCCAACATTCTGTGATTCTGTGATTTTGTGTGATTCTGCTCCACCCCAGCCCATCACCACAGTGACTGGACCTGGCTTAAAAGAGGTTCATGGAGCTGATGACTGTACGTGTGTGAGCATGGCCAAGGAAAAAAGAGGTGAAGAGATGGAGTGAGACTTGCAGGAAACATCTTTTAATCCTCACATCTCTCGGTGCGTGGAGTGACCGTGGGCAAATCGCATCTTCTCCAGGCTCAATGCTGTCCACTTGGAGGATTGGCTCAACAGCTCCATCAGGGTGCTGGGAGGACAGTGTGGTAGTGATGGGAGCTACTGGAGTGGCATGTGTGTGTGTGTGACCAGGGGATAGCAAGTGTTGGTGCTTTCCTTCTCCTGTGAAACTGTGGCCTCATTTGCTGTGAACCATGCGCCGTTCCCCAAATCTTACTTCACTCATCCTTGTTTTCATATATTGCAGCCCATCTAGAAGACCCTCAGTTCTTTGGCACAAGGACAACATTTCTCATTTGAAATAAAGTTACACCTTAAGTGCTATTTTCATAAAGAATAAGACAAATTATTTCTATGACTTTACAGAGTATAACTGCAAGCTCTTAAATGCTTGAAGCTGTAGGCCAGCACACCTACTGATTTAAAATTTTTCATAGCAGAATTCACACCAACCTTTTGTTTTTACTAAATTATCCCGGGTCCCTCTGTGGGGCTTGATTGTTAACACATTCTCCCCCCTGCAGAAATTTAACATTAGCATTTCTCCATCCCAGAAAACTTCAGAGAAACAAAGACATAAAACACTGACGCCTCCACGTATATGAAGCTAATGTTGAAAAAGAATGAAATGCGAGAGTGCTGGGAGAGGCCAGGGGTTCGTGAGTACTCCCTGGAGTCAGAAATCCTGTTGAATCCTGTTTATCCAGCAAATACTCTTCAGCAATTCATCTGACCTGGAGTTTGACTGTGCTCTTGAGTATGCAGAGGGAAGCAGCCTGCTCTACAGCGATGAGGGCTGGAGAACTGCTCAGAAATAGAAATGGTCCGTGCATAAGAGGCAAGCCCAAGCAACCTGATGGGAGATTAGAGGAAAAAAGCTCTTTCCCATGCTTGCCGTTGTCTCAGTTGAGGCATCACACAGGCAAATATCTAAAGGGCGAGTGTCAAGAGGATGGGGCCAGACTCTGCTCAGTGGTGCCCA
>NW_010307010.1:12731-14743 GCF_000700745.2 Antrostomus carolinensis | reverse complement strand
TAGGGAACCTGCTTTGTCAGGGGGGTTGGACTGGATGATCTCCTGAGGTCCCTTCCAACCCCCCCCAGTCTGGGATTCTGTGATCAGACAGCACGTCAGCCTGGGGCCATTGCACTCCTTCTTGGAAATCTGGAACTTTCCTTTATAAAGAAGAGGGAAACTGTCCCCTTTAGGGATGGGAAACGGCTCTTAGGGAACCATGTAGTTGTGGCAAGAGGAGCTCCCCGCCATTGACTGATGTGTCACATGTCTCCATGCTGGCCCCTGTCCTTTCGTAGAAGCATTTTGGTTTGAAAAGACCTTTAAGATCATCAAGTCCCTCCTTTTGTGGGGGAACGTCTGTGTGCAACACACCTGGGTCAACAGGAGCTGCTGGGACAAAGGGGCTCGGGTCAGGCATCGCTCTGGCCATGGGATGCTCTGGCTGCCCATCACCTGGGACTGGGCTATTCAGCGTCACCGTCACTGGACCTGTGCTGTACTGGTACTGAGGAGGCTGTGACTCAGCAGCCAGCTTGTCTGAGCCCCCTCTCTCCTTAGCTGAGGCTCTACAGGGAAATAACTGAGGAGAGGTAATAAATGAGAGAGAAACAAAAAGTAAATAAGTGAGTAAAGGTACTTCCCTGAAACTACCCAGGGGGCCTGGAAGGGAGAAAGGTTAACGAACATCCCCGAGACTCAGTCTGCCTCCTTCTGCTGCCCCTTTTCTGCAGGGAGCCGGTCCCTGCGTGGGCAGCTCTGCCCATGCCCGGCCACAGGCGCGGTTGGGGCCAGGGTGCTGGTGGGTGCAGAGGCAGGAGACGGCACAGGCAGACAGCACGAGGCAGCCTCGGCCAGCCTGCGTCAGGAGAAAGTGGAAAACTACAGAACAATCTGAAGAGCTTTCTATAGCCCCAAGGAGGCTGACTAGGCAATCTTTAAAGCTGTGTTACTATAGCAGCCCTGATGGTAATTTACCAGTACATCTCCTTTTCTCTTCTTCACACCCCTTTCACAGCAAAAAAAAATGAGATTAGTCTCATCTTCACCAATTACCTCGCCATGTTCCCTTCACAGCCTTCGGCTAACAGCTTTCCAGAAAGGCCCCACAACATCGCTGCACAGCCAAGGGCCCCGTATTGTTCTCCCCCGGTGCAGGGAGAAAACCAGCCTGTGCTGGGAGCATCCCATGGGGACAAGTATGATGCCACAGGAGAAGACACGTGGCACTTGCACAAGGGGCTCTCACAGCGGGGCCTCTGCCGTGTTAGCCACAGTTTTGGCAGGAGTTTTTTGCATGAGCAGGAGAAGTTTTGTTGGAGGTGTTGGCGTGAAACACTCCCCTGCCTCAACCCCCCCAAATGTATGGGGGTTAGGAGTGAAGTCATAGACTGGTGCCAGATTTCCACTCTCTGGTTTTGCCAGCGATAATCAGTTTTAACTGATTATGCATTCTTCCATGGAGAGAAAAGTGGGGTTTGGGGTTTGGTCCCACCTGGGGAGGCTCAGGGAATATTTAGTTCCTGTTAGTGCCCCGTTCCCATACCCTGTCACTGCCCAGGCTGCAGGATGCCCCATGCCAGTGTCCCACCTGCCCAGAGCCATGTGGGACAGGGCAGGACAGTGGGCAGCCAGGCATAGATGTGCCAGAGCTGGAGGGGAAGGAGGGGGTGAGGGTCCCATGGGACCCCCAATGAGGGCAGCGATGCTGCAGCCCCCTTGAGCAGGACTCCTCATTGTGGCACACCATAGCAACTTTTGCAACTGGATTTTTTTCTACCCTGTTGGAGCTATGAGCTAGGATCAAAAGTCCTGAGTAAATCTCCACGTAGGATGGCCTGTGTAGGAGATCTGGTGCAGGCCAGCCTGCCCCAGGCTGGTCCCCCCCACACTGCACCAACCTCCTTCCTCACCTACAATTCCAGTGCGGACCTAGAAAGCATCCAGAGCCAGCCCTTTACTTTGGGCTCCTCTCCAGTCCCTTCGGATGTTGCAGAGGGCTCTGGAGCCTGCCAGAGATCTCCCCAGCAGAG
>NW_010307010.1:6852-12657 GCF_000700745.2 Antrostomus carolinensis | reverse complement strand
TCTTCCTTCCTCAGGACTTCTCCTTAATCCTGCACTGGAGGGGAGGTGGGCGTCTTCCCTTCTCTGTCTGTGGTCCTAAAGAAGAAAAGCTTCTCCCACTGTGTTTCCTGCACAAATCAACCTAATTACCCCTTCCACTGGCAGCTAATGAGCTTAAAGCTTTCACGGCCAGTGCCTCCTTCCCTCCCTGCGGGAGAGGCAGCTTCAGCTGGGACTGTCCTTTGCTGAAGAGCTTTGACAGTGGCAGGAGAAGAGGAGGAAAAATCTTTGGGGAACAGAAGAGCATCATTCGTGTCACTGAGGCTGCTGAACACAGAGCTGTTAGTCACGAGCAGGGCTCAGAGTGCTCGAAACCTCTGCTGCGTGAGGGAGGCTGGATGCTGATGGGAGGGGATCTGGGGACTCACTGCTGCCAGTGCCTTCTTGCTCCCAACCCTGTGTCCTGCAAGCACATGTGGACACCTTCCCAGGCTCAACTTCACTTTCCCCACGCTGCATGTCATGGTTGGCAGCTTGTTTGCATTGCTGTGCAGGGGTGCTGGTAGGTGAAATCCCGGTGATGGAAGAAGACCCCAGTAGATGCTGCTCATGATGACATCTCTAAGTGCCTGGGGGTCTGGCTGCTTGCCCATGGTTACTGTCCCCAGACCATCTCTTCTGGGGAAGGACTACCCATTCCCATCAGCAAACTGCTCCTGGTGCCTTGTGCCCACCCTGAGTCACCCCAGCCTGAGCCAGGAACTGAGCTGAGGTCCCCATCATCTGCAGTGTCTCGGTGATCAGCCCATTGCAAGGGTCCCACCTGCTGTTGTGCTCCCCTTTCAGTGCAGCGACTCACCTACTGAGTGGGGATAAATTCACTGACTAGCTCCAGAGCAAAAGCACCCACCTCACAGGGCTTCGGTGAGCACCGCCCTTCAGATGCCAGCCGGGACTGCTCAGCGCGCCGCGCTTGCTGCAAAGTTTGACATCTTTGCTTTATTGCAGTGGCCGTGAAACCATTTGAGTGCTGCAGCACTAATCCATCAGCCGGAGCTCACCGGGCGCGGGTGTGACGTGTGTGAGCAGGTTTCTGGGTTGCTAGGAGTGACTCACGCCTGTGCACGGACCGTATCTGCCGAGAGGCACTAATATGATTTTCTCAAACGATGATTGGTTTCCCAATTTCTAAAAAGCCGTCTGGCAGGCTGGGCCCCCTTCCAAGGTTTCCTGGAAATATGAAGATGTTAAGAAGGTTCTACTGTCAGAGGCGTTGAGTCAAAATCAAGCCCCATCGCTCAGGCCAGCGTTGGCTGGTGCTGCCAGGCCAAGACTGTGACTTCCTAAAATGAAGTCAAAACCACAGCGCCCGATCACTGGCACACGCGGGGCTGAGGAGCTCGTGGCTGAATTCCAGCTTGGCTGGTTCATCCCACACACCCCAGCTTATTTTCAATCCAGCACCAAGTTTATCCTTCGCTTCTGGTCCTGAGCTGTTGTGTAATGTTAATTACCACATGCTGTCATACTCCTCCCACAGTCACAGATGTATTTTGGGACTGAGCGAGGTGATTTCTGCACACAGAGAATGGGAAGCGCTTGGACACTTCTCATTTAAAAGGCACCGTGTCACTGAAGGACGAGGGCAGGAGATGGGGTGACGCTCACAGAGGGTGAATTAGGGAAGAAGAAGGATGCAAAGACTTTAAGTGATAGCTTCATGCCGTGCCTCTCCCCCAGCTACTCGGCAGATTATTCATTGCCTTTATTAACTCTGTGTTAAATTACCCTTCTTCCCCTTTATTTTTTCTAGTGGTTTATTGTTTTGGTTTGTCTGGTTTATCTTTTTAAGGACTTCTTGTAAAAGTAAAACTTTTGGAAGACGCTAGTGTGACACCCAGCAGAAAGAAAGCACCCGTTTATTCCCAGTAGAGGCACTGGGCAGTGCTGGAGGGAAAGGTCCTCACCACAGGTAAGTGCAGGGTCTGGGCAGCGCGGCCGCGCTCTGTGGCTGGCAGACAGCTCTGCCTTCACCGCTGAGCTCCCGGGCAGCTGTGACCACTGGCCATTAGGAAATGGCCCAAGATCACCAAATCAGCTCCAGTGGCCACCTGCCAGGAGATCCCAAAACTCTTCCCTGCCTGACCAGCCATCCCTGGTGGAGACTTTCCTGTGCTGGCACTGTCCCCTGCACGGCTGCCTCCGGCCACCCAGCCTTCTCTGCCCGTCATTTTAGCCATTTCCATTGGGTCTTGGTGCACATTTGGAAGCAGCAGGGAGGGCTATTGGGGTGCTCTGCAGAGCTGGGGGTGCTGTCCCAGCGAGGCCACCCCAAAGCAGCATCAGCCGCCCAGCGGGAGCTGTGGTCGGTGGACACGGATTATCTGCTCAGTGCACACTGTTTTCATAGAATCCCAGACTGGTTTGGGTTGGAAGGGACCTTGAAGCTCATCCAGTCCCAACCCCCCTGCCAGCAGCAGGGACATCTTCCACTAGACCAGGTTGCTCAAAGCCTCATCCAACCTGGCCGAGAACACTTCCAGGGAGGAGCAGCCACAGCTTCTCTGGCCAACCTGGGACACTGTCTGACCACCCTCACAGTGAAGAATTTCTTCCTCACATCTCATCTCCATCTCCCCTCTGCCAGTGTCAAGCCATCACCCCTTGCTCTGTCACTCCCTGCCCTTGGCCAAAGTCCCTCCCCAGCCCTCCTGTAGGCTCCTGTTAGGTATTCTAACAAGTCCTCAAGTAAAAAAAAAATCTATTTATTCTGTGGTGAGGTGCTGGCTCCGAAGTAAAGGGACTCACAGGGGCCACATGTCCTCACAGCCTCTTCTGGTCAGATGGGAAGAGATGCTAATTGCAGGTGGGGCAATGAACCAAGGAAGAGAATGGGTTCCTCATGCAGGTGAGAGCTCAGGCCTTTGGGGTTTTAGAGCAAACTGGCTTACATTCCTGCATGGATTTAGTTCAGCCTTGAATCTCTGACACTTTGGCAGATCCCTCACTCCTCTCCTGTAGATATACAGCCACATTTTCTCCTTGCCCAAAGCCTTGAAGGCATCTGGCTCCACAAATGCCCTTCACCCTGCACAGGATCTGTCCCTGCCAACACCCAGCCTGGCTGTCCCAGCATGGAGAAGTCTCCAGCAGATGAGTGCTATGTGCCCTCTGCTCCCAAGCTGCAGGGATGGTGAAACCTCCACAGCTTCTGCAAGAGACTACTGGATCCATGGGAACCAGCATCGCCTGGTGCCCTTGGAACAAGGCTGTGGTCCTGCCCTGCTGGTGCACGTGGGTGATGTGGGCAATCACCTCTGCCAAAGCAAAGACCTGCCCAGCATCCCTCGGCGAGAGGGGAGAGCTGTGAGCTGGAGGAGGCTGCAAGGACAGGCCTGGGCAGCTGGAGCTGTGAGGGAATCTGCACAAGTCGGAGAAGGAGCGTCGGCGCGGCAGGGGAGCGCTGGGCAGCTGAGCTCTGGATTTATTGATGAGCTGGGTTATGCTGGTGACTCACAGCCACTGTCTGTACCTGGCAGTGACTCAGCTCTCGCTTCTCTGATGTGACACAAGCTGTAATAAAATCCCGGCTTGTCTGTCGAGAGGGTTTTTTTACCCCGCTGCCCACCCCCACCGCAGGGTTAAGACCATCATTTACCAGCGTGGCAGCAGCCGTCACAACAACAAGGCTACATACCCAGCTAAAAGCTTATTGGGAGCTTCCCATCTGCTGGCCAAGGATCTGGAGGCTAAAAGGCCAAAGATTAAAGTGGGGTGTGGTTAAGATGCCATTCAATGAGAACAAGTCCAGACCTTGCTGAGCCTGGGAAAGCCCCGTTCCTCCCTCCACAGCTCGAATCTGCAGCCGGGTCTGGCTGAAGAACAAGCGACGTGTGCCTGGTCAGAGACAAACCGCTGGATTATCCCTGAGGTTTTGCAGTGGAGAGCATGTTGCCGCCTTCGCTGAGCACCGCCAGCCTCCCGAAAGAGCTCAGGTGGTCTCTTCCAGCTGTTCTCCAGGAGCTCCTGACTCTAAAAGTTGGAATTTCTGCCTTGGGCTTTGGCTTGCTCCATCCCTCTCCCCAGAGCTCTGCCATCCCCTGAGCCACTCTTCAGCCATTCAAGGACATGGTTCTCTGGGCCACTGGGCATGCTGGGCTTGCCTGCTCTCCCTCCTGAACAGCACCCTGACCTCTTCAAGGAGGAAATCCATTTTCTCCCACCACTTTCTCCTTCACAGCTCTCCTCTTCCTCACGTCACAGCAAGTTTCCACCTTTTCTACACCCACCTCAGTTTCTCTGACCACGGATGCTCCGTTCTCCAGATGAGATGTTCACTGACGTCTCAGCCAGACCCAAAGTCCACCCTGGAGCAGAAGATGTGGCCCTGGAGATATGAATTTTTGATGCAAAACAAACAAGTGATTTTTATTGTGTGCCCACAAAACGCTGCTGTGCTGCTCTTCCATGGTGCCTGTGGCTGAAAGCGAGTCCCACTTGGAGGATGCAAAGTGTTAATAACCCAGAGAAACTCCTCCAGGGATTTTCTATCCCAACAGAGCAACTCTGAGAAAATCCCACCAGGGATTACTGAAGGAGAACAGGATTTTTGGCACTGCACAGCCTCTTCCTGCCAATATTCCCATGGGAGATGGTGCAGATCATTGTACTTAAAAAATAAATGTTATTGTTGTATCTCCTTGGAGCTGCAGGAGCAGGCACGAAGCGCACAGTGCATGATGCAGCCATGGAACAGGATGATGCTCCCATCCCAAGGGCTTCTCATCACAGTTGAGCAGCAAGTACAACCTGTGGACAGAGGGAGCAAGAAACAGCAAGGACACGGTCCTGGTCAGCAGCCATCTCTGTTCATGTGTCTTGTAGGCGATGGAAGAAAGGCAAAAGATCTGAAGAACGGTGGGACAGGTTGGTGGATACGTACAGGGACATCCTCCAGAGAAAGGAGAACAAAAAGTCCCGTAATTGTTTCCATTAGAGTACGTGTCCCTTATTAGAAGGCCTGGAATGCGCCTCTGTATCCAGAAGCAGTCTGGATACAGAAAGAAGAGTTCCCATCACCATCTGCAGTGACTTCAGAGTCCCCGAGCCAAGGGCCACAGTGCAACAGCCCCAGCTCCTCCACCGACCCAGCTCTTCTCCCCACTGCCTGCATGAGCAGCATTTGCACCCTCGGCAGTGTCTCTCGGCAGGGCCTCTGTTTAACACTTGCCATCTCTCCCCAAAAGGTCAGTCCAAGGCTTTTTTGGACATGACGTTTTGAAAATAGCCCTCAGATTGATGACATCTCATTGCCCTATTTTTATCTTCTGTTAACAGCGCCAAGGCTGTTCATTGCTTCATCCTCCTCTGTCCCTCTTCTGCATACTTCCACTTTTGATGTTTTATTACTCCATTTATAATACGCTCCCATGAGACCCCACCTGCAGTGCTGCCTCCAGTGCTGGGGCCACAAACAGCAGAAGGACATGGACATACTGGAGCCAGAGGAGGCCATGAGGATGATGCGAGGGCTGGAGCAGCTCTGCTGTGAGGACAGGCTGAGAGAGTTGGGGCTGTTCAGCCTGGAGAAGAGAAGGCTCCGGGGAGACCTTCTAGTGGCCTCCCAGTACCTGAAGGGGCTCCAGGAAGGGTGGGGAGGGACTTTGGCCAAGGGCAGGGAGTGACAGAGCAAGGGGTGATGGCTCTAAACTGGAAGAGGGGAGGTTTAGATGAGATATTAGGAAGAAATTCTTCAGTGTGAGGGTGGTGAGACAGTGTCCCAGGTTGCCCAGAGAAGCTGTGGCTGCTTACCCCTGGAAGGGCTTA
>NW_010307010.1:0-6826 GCF_000700745.2 Antrostomus carolinensis | reverse complement strand
GGAAGGTGTCCCTGCTGCTGGCAGGGGGGTTGGAACTGGATGAGCTTGAAGGTCCCTTCCAACCCAGACCAGTTTGTGATTCTATGGTTTATAATGAAGTTAGCCTCTATTTTTTGCTCAGAGGGTGGTTGGAGAGTCCAGTCCCTTCTTAACCCTTTCAGTGCCTCTTCCTCTGTAGTTAAGTAATATTAACCTGTCCCTTAATACCAAGTTTAATGCATCCTCAGAGGATGAGCAGACAACTGCGTGTAACCACACTGGCACATCTTAAGGTCCCATCCCTCAGCCCAAGCCAGGCGTTGCAAATGCAAAGAGCACCAGGTTAGCTTTAACCCTTTGTTCCCTGCCAAGCTGCCTGACATCAGCCTCTCCCGGTTGTGTGCAATCAGCATGTGTACAATCAGCAACCCGACCTTCCTTGAGACCTACCAGCTTCTTAACACAGGTTAGCTTGATTGCTTGCAATCACCTTTCTGCAGCTTTGGTGACTGAATTTGGTGAAGTGCCTCTCCTCATCAGCTAGCAGGCTCTTCTCAAGGTCCCTCTTTAGTTCAGATTGCAAAATTTCCTTTGGTCCTGCTGTGGAGCTGCTCTACCCACGCACAGTGGACATGTTTTCCAGATATCTACCAGCCCTGCTGGAATTACTCTTCCAACTTACTCTGGATGTCCAGAAACCCCAGACAAGTGCCCCAACATACCCAATTCCAACAGTTTCCCAGCTGGAAAGAGAGCAGGTGCCTGGGTGGCTCTGGCCATACGACTGCCCCATGTCGAGGGATGAATTTTGCACGCAGACACAGTTTCCAGGGGTAGCAGGCTGCATCTCACAACAAAATGTTGTTATTCTAGATCAAATTTGGAAGAAAAGCAATCGTTCCAGGCTGGCCTTTAAATATGAGGCTCTCCTCTGGACAAAACATATGGACTTCATGTTTGTGTATATTCTTTTCTTCTACTTCCCTCGTGAGTCATTCTTTCCAGCTTTGTTGCTGGTGTCTCCTGCCGTGGACGCCAGCCTCTGCAGATAGCAAATGGAAGTTGCTGCCTGCACATGGCTTCAGTCTTCTATTTAGGGACCCTTTTAAATCCTTTCTGTGCATGAGATTACCAGCTTTTTCCTATTCTTCTTGCAGTAAATAGGAAAATTTCCTTTCCCTGTAGTGGCTCTATTGTGTTTGGACTAAACTGATTGGATTTAAGTCTGTGCAGTGACCCAGCACTAAGAGATTTTTCACTGGTCAGTTCTAAAAATCCTTTAGTAAAATACATTCAGCTTCTACATTTTCTGCCACTGAAGGCACGTTCCTGCTGTAAAGGTCTCAAATAAGGGAGCCAGCAGACAGCTGTAGATGACAGAAGTGTTACAATGAAGGTTGTTGTGCTCTGTCACCCCCTAATGAAGGAGCAGAAAGGAGGTGAGTGGAGCTGGAAGGCATGAAATCTAAAACTGATGAAAAGAGTCTCACGACATCCAGCTACGCTCGCTCCATTCCTTTCCTTCCCATGACCTTTACATGGGAGAGGTGCAGTGGTGCTGCAGCACTTCCACAGCCAACAGTGAGTTTTAAAACTTCCTCATTTCTTCCTGAGTTCAAAAAGAAGCTCTGGGGTTGAGGGGGAGGCTGAGGCACAGGGGAGCAAGAGGCACAGGAGTAAACCTCTCGAGTGTGCCTCCAGGTGTGAGCTTCACTCAGCGGCTGAAACTTTTAAATGAGTCTTGAAGTATCAGAAATCTCTGGCAGACATCCTCAGAGGCTGTGCTTCAGCTCCAGTGCTTGGTACCAGCGTCTCGGGGCTGGTTTGACTTGAGAACTTCCCTGTGCTGACTCAGGAGGTAGTTGCTGGGAGAGCCAGGAACACTCCACAGCTGAATGTGAACACAGAATCACAGAGTCACAGCATGGTGGGGGTTGGAAGGCACCTCTGAAGATCATCTAGTTCCAACCGCCCTGCTAGAGCAGGATCACCTAAAGTAGATCACACAGGAAAGCATCCAGGTGGGTTTGGAACATCTCCAGAGATGGAGACTCCACACCCTCTCTGGGTAGCCTGTCCCAGAGCTCTGGCACCCTCACAGGAAAGAAGTTTTTCCTCATGTTTCAGTGGAATCTCCTGTGTTCCAGCTTGTGCCCATTGCCCCTTGTCCTATCACTGGCCACCACTGAAAAGAGTCTGGCCCCACCCTCCTGATACTCTCCCTTTAGATATTTATAAACATTAATCAGATCCCCTCTGAGTTGTCTCTTCTCCAGGCTGAACAGTCCCAGCTCCCTCAGCCTTCCCTCATATGGTAGGTGCTCCAGCCCTCATCATCTTAGTGGCTCTGTGCTGGACTCTCCCCAGTAGTTCCTCGTCCTTCTTGAACTGGGGAGCCCAGAACTGGACACAGCACTGCAGGTGAGACCCACAAACACAGACCGAGCTGGTCGGTCTGGCCTGCTGTGACACTGCCCACACACGGCACCTAAGGAGCTGGAGCCAGCTCCGTGCACTGATGGAGAGCAAAGCTGGTTCTGGGGACACATCACTGCACGGAGCCCCAGGCAGAAAGCAGAGATGGACATTGTGCCTTAGGGAGCTGCTGAAGTGGGACCTGCCACCATTTTCATGACCCTCAGGTCACATCCCCTTTTATTGCCATAAGCATTGCACATCTCCTGGGGAGAGGAGCTCCACAGGACCATGCCAACGGGCTAAGCGCCATCCGGCCAGGCAATACACCTCCCACTCCTGCTCCAGGTTTCCCATCACCCCAGGTGACATCATGGGGACAGCATAAGCCAGCAGAGCAGCCCTGCAGTGGCTCCACACTTACCATACTGCAAGCACGGTGGGATCTGATCACAATAGTGAGGCTCATGACTCCTTCTCGTGATCCTGTTCCACCCCAATATGGTCTGATCCAAACATTAAGTGCTTACATTGAATAGCTTTAATAAATCCTAGATCACAAGAAAGGAAGTAATGAGTGGATTCAAACAGGTCCTTCCTAAAAAAATGCCGTCCATCCTCAGGTCTCCTGCCCCATCCTGGAATTGGCTTCATATTGTACAAGGCTGGCTGTCCATTTTAAGAAGTGACAGTGTGCCATTGCTCTCAGCTCCTGCATGAAGGACTCCCACAGCTCAGAAAACTTTGAAGACCAAACTCAAAAAAACCAATTTGCACTCTTAATTTCTAACTGCAGAAGTGTCCACGTTCAGAAAAGCCAGAGCAGGTTTCGTGAAGGTGACACAGCGAGGGGTTGTGCTGCCTTGTAGCGTTTGCTTGTTTCTATCACAGATCGGCCAAGTGACTTGCAAACCCACCCACGTGAGCAGTGACCAAACTGACAATGTTTTCCCTGCAGGTCCCCTCGGGCTTGGTGACAAGCACATGGCAGACCTGCTTTTGTGTCCCACTGGCAGGAGAAGGAGAAGCACACACCAGAGTGGCTCTGTGGGTTGGTTTTCCTCTGGTCTCTGCTCCCACTGTGGCCTCCTCACCACATAAACACCCAACTATCAAAACCCAAATGACATAAATACGCAGTAATGTTGACTTAGAAATACCAGCTGGGTCTTCTTGGGTCTATGCCATGGGTGCTTCACTCCTCCAGTCTCCTCTACAGTCTCCACATCCCAGTGGGACCCCATGTGCCACGATGCACCATTAGCTTGTGCAAAGCATGAGGGCAGATACAGTCCCACCAGACAGCCCAGCTCTCTGGGAGATGACTGACACAGGGATGGCAGTGATGTGATGTGCTGCTGCTGTGGGATTTCCCATTATTTGTCTTTGTTCACCTACTTATACCCCCAAAACTTTTGGTCAAACTGAAAACCTCAATATGAAGATTTGCTAAGCTGGAGTATTTTTTAATGCTGAAAAGTCAACACTTTGGGTGAAGAAGAATAGACTTTGCAAGATTTCTTGTTCCCCTTCATCCCAGCAGGATCCCTGCTCCTAGGTGGAGTGGGCTGTGAACTAACCCAGTTCAGGCTTGATTTAGGGAATGGCTTAAAAACACATAAAACACTCAACAACTTCAGATCCATTCTTAGCTCTGGCAAAACATTTCAGCATATGGTCCTGAACACATGTTTAAAATAAATCCCAGGGAAGTGCTTTACCAAGCTGGGGTGCTACCATGAGCCACTGCCTACAACCTGCAAAGCATGCAAATTCAGCCTTTATTGAGCACTTTTTAAGGTCCAGCAGAAGTAGATATTGCAAATAAAAGCTCGTCAAGAGTAAAACCAGGCAGCAAAAAATGACCCATGTGACATGAGCTGGAGTCACAGCACCATCACTGAGATGAGTTTTGCTGGGCTCTGGTGTGGTTTATACTCTTATAGAATCACAGAATCCCAGACTGGTTTGGGTTGGAAGGGACCTGAAAGCTCATCCAGTTCCAACCCCCCCTGCCATCAGCAGGGACACCTTCCACTAGACCAGGTTGCTCAAAGCCTCATCCAGCCTGGCCACAAACACTTCCAGGGAGGAGCAGCCACAGCTTCTCTGGGCAACCTGGGACACTGTCTCACCACCCTCACAGTGAAGAACTTCTTCCTAATATCTCACCTAAACCTCCCCTCTTTCAGCTTAAACCCATTTCCCCTTGTTTTGTCATTAGCTGCCCTTATGAAAAGTCCTTCCCCAGCTTTCTTGTATCCCCTTCAGGTACTGGAAGGCTGCTATAAGATCTTGACCCTTGAGGGACACCACTCGTCACTGGTTTACTCCTGTACTTTGAGCTGTGTACCACAACTTTTTTAGTGCAACCATCCAACCAGTTCCTTATCCACGGAGTGATTTTTCTTCCTCAAAAGTGCCTGCTGGGTGCCCTGTGGAGAGTAACCGTAACAGTTCTGTGTAATGAAAAACCAGAGCAAACCTCTCAACCAGCAAGTGTCCCTTGAGAAACCCAATTGCTGAGCCAGCCCCGCAGGATTCTGCTGGGCGGCTCTCAAGGAAATGTCCTCAGGACAGAGGACTCTGAGTAAAACTGATTTTGCTGTGAAGAGAACAGGGGATAAAGTCCTGAAAATATTGTTGCAGTGCAAAAAGCTGCACAATGTGGGGTTTTTCTCACAGGGGTGCAGGTGTAAGAAGTGGTGAGGATGGTGTGGATCTGCAGGGCTGGAGGAGGGAGCATGGAGCATCGCCAGCCCGTGCCTGGGACAGCATCAGCCCAGGGACGTGGTTAAAAGCCTCTGGGACATCACAACAGTCTTACAGGTGTCATATTAGTTTTGAGTTTTGAAGCGGAATGCTGCAAAATGGAGACTTAAAAAAACCCCCAAACTCTAATGCAAGAAGTACTTCTAAAGAAGTATTTTTAAAGAAGTGTGGCTGCCTTGATCTTATTCAATTAGAGGAAATTTGTTCAGTGAGAAACACGGGTGAGAGCTCTACAGCCCTGGGTGTGTTCGCAAATGCTTCAGTTGAAATAGAACCTCACTGCTTGTCTCTCTTTCAGTTACCACTATTTTTTCTGACTCCTTGGTTATTATCTCCCCTCGGAAGCCTGAAAACAACCCGTGTTTCCAGCAGCCATGGTGCTGCCTCCTACTAGACCAGCTTTTGCTGTCCTTTCTCCTGCCGCTGTCCTGGAGAAGAACACTTCTTTCTTTACAGTCCTACCGAGTGGCATCTCTTCCAGAGAGCTGCCTGCAGCACCAAGCCCTAGAAAAACTCGTTATTTGCTAACAAGTGTGACAAAGTTTCCCGAAACACCCTCATTGCCTACAAATCCCACCACTTAACTGTCTCCAAGCTGGCTGCCATTAAATAGCTGGGGGTTTGATTGGATTTTCGACGTACTTTAGAGCGTGCTTGATACCGTGCTCTGACTTAGTGGAGATAGGTCTATTTTTTGACCTAATGTACTAGTTCTTTTAAATATGAAAGTAAGATTCGACTCTGCTCTCGTAGATGGGAGTGCGGGAAGAGCTCTCCATGAGTGCGAGGGGATGGAGAGGCACCACGGCCGCCCGTGCCTCTAATGGAAACTGCTTTTAGTCCAGCAAAAAGCCATAACGATGTAATGGTCTCTGGCATTTTACCTTGATAATGTCATGGTATTTAGAGTGTTTTTAATACATTTCATGACATAATGCTCTTTTGTGGCTGGATTTCACAAGATCAATGAGAGACAATGGTATCCTTTGATAATTTTCTTCCACTTCTACAAGTTGCATATGCACAGATTCAGGAAAAATGTGTTTTGAAAATCGCCGTGTGGGTGTGGGGTAGTTGTCACAGAATCACAGAATCACAGGATGTCAGGGATTGGAAGGGACCTGGAAAGATCATCCAGTCCAACCCCCCTGCCAGAGCAGGAACCTCAATGAGATCACACAGGAAGGCGTCCAGGCAGGTCTTGAATGTCTCCAGAGAAGGAGACTCCACACCCTCCCTGGGCAGCCTGTCCCAGGGCTCTGTCACCCTCACTTGTCATGATTGCAAGGAGGAGAGGGTGGTGAGGAATGTGCAGGTTTCTTATCCTGCTGCATCTCAGCCATCCCATATTGGAGCCTCTTCCTTCCTCCCACCGCATCCAAGCGTGCTCGTGAAGGCTTCCTCAGCACAACTCGCTGTGCACCAGTGTCTTTGTGTTTTCAGTAAAAAGACAGCAGAATTGCATCTTAAAATTAGAAGCTGGCATCTCATGGATGGTTTATCTGCATCCTGGATGTCCAAAGCGCTGTACCTTTCAGTCCGCTTCTGTGGCTCCATCTGTGCATAGCACAGTCTGTGTGTATTTGTGTGCTGGTTTGACCACAGTGGGACCATGTGGTCCTGCACTCTCTCCCCCCACCCGGGGAGATGGGATGGGGGT
>NW_010307009.1:0-5917 GCF_000700745.2 Antrostomus carolinensis | reverse complement strand
TCTATTTCAGCTAAAAACCAGGACAATGACCGGGCCCAAAGAGTTATGGTAATGGAGTTAAATCCAGCTGGTGGCTGGTCACAGGTGGTGTTCCCCAGGGCTCAGTATTGGGGCCAGTTCTGTTTAAGATCTTTATGAATGATCTGGACAAGATGATTGAGTGCACCCTCAGCAAGTTTGAAGATGACACCAAGTTGGGCAAAAGTGTTGATCTGCTTGAGGGTAGGAAGGCTCTGTAGAGGGACCTGGACGGGCTGGATGGATGGGCAGAGGCCAACTGTACAAGGTTCAACAAGGCCAAGTGCCAGGTCCTGCACTTGGGTCACAACAACCCCATGCAACGCTACAGGCTTGGGGAAGAGTGGCTGCAGAGCTGCCTGGCAGAAAAAGACCTGGGGGTGTTGCTTGACAGCTGGCTGAACATGAGCCAGCAGTGAGGCCAGGTGTGGCCGAGAGCATCCTGGCTTGTATCAGAAACAGTGTGGCCAGCAGGACAAGGGCAGTGATCGTCCCCCTGCACTGGGCACTGGTGAGGTCGGAGCTCGAGTGCCGGGTTCAGTGTTGGGCCCCTCACTACAAGAAAGACATTTTGGTGCTGGAGCATGTCCAGAGAAGGGCAACAGAGCTGGGGAAGGGTCTAGAGCACAAGTGTGATGAGTTCACTGCTGAGGGAACTGGGGTTGTTGAGCTGGAGAAAAGGAGGCTGAGGAGAATCTTGCTCTCTGCAACTACTCAAAAGGAGGTTGTAGTGAGGTGGGTGTCAGTCTCTTCTTTCAAGTAACAAGTGATAGGACAAGAGGAAAAGGCCTCAAGTTGTGCCAGGGAAGGTTTAGATTGGATATTAGAAAAAATTTCTTCACTGAAAGAGTTAAGTATTGGAACAGGCTGCCTAGGGAAGTAGTGGAGTCACCATCCCTGGAAGTGTTTTTTTAAAAGACATATAGGTGTGGTGCTTAGGGACATGGCTTAAAGGTGAACTTGGCAATATTCAGTTTATGGTTGGACTCTATGATCTTAAAGGCCTTTTCAATCAAAATGATTCTATGATTCTATCCTTTTTACTCTATTGCTGGAAATATGGTGCTTGAAAGTCCAAGGAACAATGATAGGTGGAGGGATAATTTTCCACTAGAGGAAGCAATTTTCACATTTGATAAAATAATATGGAGGTATGCTTGCTGTGATTCTTCTTCTGTGGATGACAGCACTGGAAGATTTGACATGACAATATATACAGAAATGCATCTGCTAGCTTTGGAAGACAGCAAATTGATCATCATTGCTGGTCCTGTTTATTGGGGAGGTGTTTTGCTTATCTTTGTTTTTACTGATGTTTAGGTTCATCTTGTTTGTGGAAAGAGCAATAAATTGGCTTATGTGTCTGAGCCGAGTACTTGTGTTTACTCTCTGACATTTGAGACTCCTCTTGTGTGCCATCCCCACTCTCTTTTAGGTAAGATTTAGAAAATAATTTGTTTGTGGAGCAGCTGGCATATTTTGCCAACCTCAGAGTGTAAATTTTTAGGTTATTTGAGTTTGTAACTTGATATAAATTAATATTAAATGTAACATATAATACAAAGTATATTCTAAATCTCAATCATTATAACACATAGGTATTTCTAAAATAAATTGTCATTGCTAGTATAGACCCAATGAGTGACTTTTTGCTTTTTTCTTGGACTGATCATAGCAATCAGCCCTGTAGTATCTGCTTATTTACTTACTTTTCTTACATTACAAAAAAATAGAGCTCAGTTAGAATTACATTCAACAAAGAAATATGAGTCCTTCTAGCTGGAAATACAAGAAAAAAATTTTGGTTGGTGGCATTCTCCAGAAACTTTAAATATGTGAAGTGGATTTTAAGTTTAACCCCAGCTCTTTGAAGCAGTAGAGACTATGTACTGTATAGAAACACTGAGTTCTTAAAACAAATATGCTTGCCTGCATTAGAGGAGCATTTAACTAATGCACGGGCATGCTGTTGGTTATTATATGGTCTGACTTCCATTTTTCAGTGTATCCGACTCTGACTGAAGCACTACAGAGGAAGTGGGATGAAGCAGAGCAGCTTCTATATGATGAACGAATAACTGACCAGGTTTGTTAATTTCTTCCAACTCTATTTGGTAAAGAACACCTACTGTCAAATAGCCAAGCCTGGCTTCTGCATTTGGCAAATAGTAATTTTTGTGCTCTGTAACTGCTATATCAGCTGGTAATTGTAATGTTTTCTACAGTGAAGCCTGAGGAATTGGAATGGCCAGTGCAGGTTACAAGCAGAGATGAGAGTCTGGTGGATTGATCTATTGTCTTTTGGAAACTTTCTTTTCTAGGGATACAAAAAATTACTGAAAGAGATTTTTGAGGAAGCAGGACTTTTAAAAGCAACAGAAGAAAAAGAAGTTGAGAAACAGAATAAGAAAATAAGTCTGGAATTTGAAACAGTGGAAAAGTGCAGTAAGGTATAGAGCGTAATATTTACAATGTGGAATTAAATTGCCACCTTTTTACTGTATGACTGTATCAGTGTGGCAACACTATGTAAATACTCTGGATTCAGCTGAAATCTGTTCATGGGATTATCTTTTCTGGTTTCAATTTGTAATAGTCTGCATACAGAGTGATTTGATATCTTTATTCTAGCCCTTAAGTCAAAAACAAAGCAGCACAACTGACTGCCCAATAAGAAGATGGAGGAGTATGTAGGAATTAGTGTAGGTGCTTGGTTTGTGAACACCTTGTAAGTACTCTTTCTGGGGAATATCAGTCTGGAAATAGGAAGGAATTACTAGTGCAAATAAATGTGTAACCAGCCTTGGGAATAAATCACTTCTCTCTGTGGATAATTACCCAGACTTGTGTCAGAATGCATTGGCTGTTACGCAAGTAAAAGGCAGAATGATCTATGCTGTGTCCATTTCTGAATGACTTTCATGTGTGTGAACAGTCCTTCTGCAACAGAATTGAAATAGGGAAAATAGAGGTAGAAGCCGAAGAGTACAAGCTGAACATCAAAAAAAGAGCATGGAAGAGAATTAATTCTTTATAATGTAGAGAAGAAGCTGGTGTCATTTTATTTTAAAATGCAGCAAAGACAAAACACTGCATAGTATTTCCTGAATACAGCCAAATAAACTGGTTAAGCTGAATTTACTTGTATGAAGATCATAATTTTGATTTAGTAAGAAGCTTGAATATTCACCTTTTATTTTTTTTTAATAGTTCACAGTATTTAATAATTTGTAATTCTTTTTCTGGCTTTATCATAGCTTAATTGACATGAAGTTGGCTGTTTTGGTAACCACAGAGTCTTAAATAGTTAATCTTTTGCTCTTCCTCAATTCTGTAAAAAAACCAAAACACAACAAAAAATTCGAACTTTTTTTGAGATTTCGGATATGTGGTTTAAGTCTCAAAAGTACTGAGCAATCCCTAGCTCTGTAAGGTAACAGAAACTGCTGCAATCAAGAACATGAAGTTACTAGGTCAAGAGTTGAGGAGGTGACAAAT
This sequence comes from Antrostomus carolinensis, assembly GCF_000700745.2. Taxonomy (NCBI): domain Eukaryota; kingdom Metazoa; phylum Chordata; class Aves; order Caprimulgiformes; family Caprimulgidae; genus Antrostomus; species Antrostomus carolinensis. Next base: position 2,401 of record NW_010307009.1, on the reverse strand, counting down.
TTCCAGACTGTAGGATTATGATATAAAATAAAATAAGGCTAGTCCTGTAGCAAAGTTATGAATGCAATTTTGCGCTATGATAAAATGCTAGTTAGAGGACAAATCTGAAATAGTTACAGAAACCACTTCTAATTTTAACTCTCAGGCAGGGAAAAAGCTGGCTCCTGCTTTGGCAACACAGCAGTACATCTTTTCATGAAATTTGCACCTTGTTCTTGGAATCAGCAGTTTATCTTTAAAATCTTTTAAGTTGAAAGCTGTAACAGCTGTGCACAGGCCCTTTTTTTTAATAAACTTGCAGTTACGTATGTATTTGGAGACTCAGTTTAAATGTGTTTTCTTTCTTAGGAATACAAGCAACTTTCTAAAGAAATTAAAAAACTTAAAGATTTATTAAGTCAGCATGGTATTGCATACAAAGGAAATTCTGGTGAGTTTTTTGGTATTGTTCTTTTTCATTATTGTCTGTTCAGAATGTGAATACCCAAATGTTGTTTTCATTTACAGCAAGGGGTAATCTGTCATGTATGGAGGTAAAATTCAGTAGACAAAGTTTTGATAAGTACTTAGGTCTTGATTCCTGCACAAGGGGACTTATTTTGCCCCCAAAAATCTATTGATTACTTGAAATTTTAGTTTTATAGAAAAATTTTGACTGCTGTTGTAATTGAAGTTTGTCTCCAGTACCAAAGAAAAAGGAAATCACTGTTAACAGCATTCGTAGCACATAAGCATCTTTTAAATAACTCAGTTTTCTGCATAGTCAACCACAAGGCTTGACTTCTTGAAGAACACTTGAAATGTTCTCTGTATCTGTTAGAATTGTTTTTCTCCTTTCTTAGTCACCTTTTTTTTCTCTCTTTGATTTCTGTTAAGTAAGTACTATATCACATGGAGTCTTTAGAAGGAAAGACTGTTGGGTGCTGGCTATGAAAAAGCAAGGCTTGTCTGGATTAATTCCAGACAAGTTGGGGTTTTTTCTTGTTTTGTTGTTGGGTTTTTTGTTTGTTTGTTTGGGGTTTTTTTTTTTGTTTCCCTCTCAATTCCTTCCAGTCCAATATGCCCATTATTGAATACATGAACTATTTGTCTGAGGAGGATTTAATTTCCCTGAGCGTGTATTTATACTTTTTATGTTCAGAGTTGGCATCTCAAGAAAACAGTGAATTTATTATAAGTTAACTAAAAATTAGTGACATACTCAATTTTTTTCTTCCTTTTGTTTTGAGAAACTTTCTTCTCTGTTTTTTAGAATTGCTGACTTTCTTTTCTAGGGAAAATTAACCATTTTAGAATCTTTGTAAAACATTTTATCTGCATGTTTAAACTATTAACTATGTAACTTGCACAGTATTTCCGCCTGTTTGGTAGTTCATTTAGTTGTTGCAGATTAGAACTGAACAATCAAAAGCAGAATTCACAGCTTACTCTAGAAGACTTATTTCAAAACTGTTAGTGAATTCTGTGACAAAAGTGCTTTGGTGTTAAAGAGCACAAATAACTGATGTCTTCAACTAAATATTACAGCTGAAAATACTAGTGTTGAACATAAAAGTCACAAACTGGCAACTGCAGTGACAACTGTTCTTAATGGGTCAAAGGATGGTGAGCACCTGCATGGCGATATGGGAATGTGGAATTACACTGCATGAAGAAACTTGAGTGGTAAACAGCAAGTTCATACGGACTGTCAAGTTGAACGTGCATCGTGGCACTAAGATGATTTACATTCTGCTTTCTGAATTTCTGCCCTAAAGCAATGGGATCATAACAGAATGAGGGCTTGCCATTACTGAGAACAGTTGGCTAGTTTCTAAGAACATTTGTAAAATTCCTTTGCTAAGGTGGGTATTTGGCATAGGTTTACATATTCTGCTCTCCAGTCCCATCTTTATTTTCTTTGATCGAGCATGGTAACAGGTGGTATAAATATAAAATAGTTCAAGTCCAATGCTATAAGATGTTGTATGAAAGGCAGTAAGTACAATATTAAGAACATGTTATTTCATCTGTATGCTGTTTTCTGTGCAGACTTTAGCAGAAAAAAAGCCCCATTTCTGCCACCGCAGGAGCATGACACACCACTTTACTGGCCTGTGTTGAGAGGTTGATGTGCTCTTTCAATAGCAGGTGGATAAAATGAAAGCAGTTCAGGATCTGATGGAAAGGTGCTATGATTACACCAAATTGTTATAAAAGAATAGTTGTGTAAGGGAATATATGGCAATTCTCTGTACGTAACATGGAATAAAATGGACTCTTCCAACACAAGCTGTGGAAACATTACTACAGGAGTCGGAGAACTCTGGCTCCAGTCGTTCTGCCGCCTCCTGCTCTCCGGTTCGTGAGCCTGACAGGCGGCCAGCGTGCGGGCCCCCCCGTCTCCACCATCGTTTCGGCC
>NW_010307008.1:0-4283 GCF_000700745.2 Antrostomus carolinensis | reverse complement strand
ATCCCAGTGACACCAGGACACTGTTTCAGTGCTAACAGTGCAGCACATTTGGCAAGACCCAGATCTTCCCAGATTTGTGTCGGCTGCTCCAGTTTAGCCCTGAGAAAGGGCAGCAGTAGCTCCAGTGCCCCCAGTCTAACAAAAACCACTAATGAATTTCTTCATTAAGTGGCCCTATCCCCACTCTGTTTGGCCTTAATGATTGCAGTAGCTGTTTGAGGCACCTGAGTTGCAGAATACGGGTCAGAATCGTTAGTAACCTGTCTCTTGTGTAAAGTGTTGGACAATCCACACAATTAAGTCCCTGAGTGTAGCACTGAGATTCAGGAGCAATTGCTCGTGCAGCATGTGTACGTGCTCAGACTGACTCAGTGAGTGGTCATTAAGCTATGCTGAAGTAATTTGTATTTTACATTCTCTTACCCAATGCCATTTAGAGTCATCCTGACTAAAAGATGAGCTTCAGCACTGTTTCCTGGAGTAAGGCACTTGTAAAAGGGGTCAGTGCTCAGCACAGGCTGTCAAGGCTGTAGCCCTGGTACTGGCCATGGTCTGAAGATCTCAGAGCCTCAGAGTACTTACTCATAGAATCATAGAATGGTTTGGGTTGGAAGGGACCTTAAAGCTCATCCAGTCCCAACCCCCCTGCCAGCAGCAGGGACACCTTCCACTAGACCAGGTTGCTCAAAGCCTCATCCAGCCTGGCCTTCAACACTTCCAGGGAGGGGGCATCTACAACTTCCTTGAGCAACCTGTTCCAACTCCTTGGGTTTGTCCCAAGCACAGCACCCAGCGATGCTGCACGAGTGATGCTTTCTGCAAAAATAAAAGTGCACAAGGTGGAGCTTCACTGACAGGTTTATCCCAGTGTTTAAGTGAAAGATTTGGCCAAGGTGAACTGCTCTTTCACAAGTCTAAAGGGTCTTTTTTTCTCCTTGAAAATAAAGTTTAGAAATACGTGCAAAGATCCATGGAGCACTGTGAATATTACTTAGCAGCATGCTAAAATCATGAAGACGCTTTCAGTTGATCACAACATTCTACTGGCTTCTCCTGCATTGTGCAATGCAGCTTTTGAGAGGGTCAGCTCATCTTGTTCATGGTGAAATGGGATCCATGAGAAGAAGATGCTGTTGTTTAGAGAGGTTCCAATGCTGGCGTTGACTTACCTTGCCTTATCTTTTTCACCTAGTTTTGTGTGAGAATAGAGAAGAATCCTGGCCTTGGTTTTAGTATCAGTGGTGGAATAAGTGGACAAGGAAATCCATTCAAACCTTCTGATAAGGTAAGTTATAAATTTCTCTCCATTTTTGAGTGCCAAATAGATTACACGAGCTAAATTTTTATGCACTTCTATTGTGGTAATTGAAAGAATTTTTCCCATGCTTTGCTTTTTTTTTGTTTTTTTGTTAGGGGAGTGTTTTTTTGTTGTTGGTTTTTTTTTTTCTGGTTAATGAAGACAAGAGAATCAAAATAGAAATCACCTGGGTGTCTGCCTGATATCCCATAGAGGAGATAATTTTAGACATTTTCTGGAGAATTGTCTCTCTCACTTTTTTCTTTTAAGAGTCAATAGAAGCCCTGATTAAACTTTCACTAAAGTCATTAGAGGGGATACTAAACCAGTAATAACATCACTAGGTAGCTGAGATGCCAGGGTTTATAGCAGCTGTATCAAATAAAATCAGTCTGGCCTGCAAATTGGTCTGGAGGTCAGCGGTGCCTTACAAACACCATGCCAAGTGTCTTCTGTTCTGTAGTGCTAATTAAAAATTACACTGCTAGGGTACACGATGGTCAGGGAGATTCAGTGCTCAGTCTGGGAATTACACATATAAGAGGTTGACAAATCTCTTTACAGCAAGAGGAAGCCAAGTAAAAATACAGCATCTGGTGATGATCAGCTCCACGGGGCTTTAGGTTTAGGAAATGGACTCTTAGACCTGTGAGTTCATCTGTTCTGTTCTGTGCCTCTTGAAGAACAAGGTAAACATCTTAACATTTATGTGCTTTGATAGTACTGGCTTCAGTTCTAAGAGGCTGTTGTAACGTCCATAAGTACTGAGAATCTTTGGCAAATGATGAAATTGAAACTATCTTTTAATCTCTCCTCAAAAATTTGAGATCTGCTTGCAAATTAAAAAATAATTTCCCCATCACTCTGAATTACAACAGAAAGCTAATTGGGAATGTAAAATAAGCTTGGAAATGTCAGTCTAAGACAATCTTAATTTCTTTCAGTTTTCTCATTGATAATCTCTGTTTTGAACTTCAAGAATAGTTCAATTTAATGTATGTAAGCATCAGGCATTTTAATGACTGTCCCTTAAAGCACTCTCATATTTGGTGTCCTTTGAGAATGCACACTGGAATTGCCCTTTATAATGTCATGGTCTTTTTTTCCACAGTTTAATGCATTATGTTAGAATTAAGCTGTGCCCACTGTCTATTGGTTCCCTGAAATAATGAAGGAGTCTGTGTCCCACTATGAGTGAGCCTACACGAGTAACACAGGCACTGCAGTAACACCTGGAGACAAACTGAACTTTAGCAGTAACAGAAATGCAAAGTTGTGTATGAAGGGAGATGGTTATATTGAAGGAATTAATAGTTCAAAGTTTTTTACATGTTCTTACTCTGAAACATCGCTTCCCACACTGTTAAATCTGATTTATCGTGTTTAAAATATCACAGAAGCGATAAGAGAGTGATATTGTCTGTCATCACACCGAATCCCAGAATAGCCTCGATTGGAAAAGCCCTTTAAGCTCATGGAGTCCAACCATGAACCCAACACTGACCAGCCCCCTATGACTAACCCATGTCCCTCAGCACTGTGTCTACACGACTCTTCAATCCCTCCAGGGATGGGGACTCCACCACTGCCCTGGGCAACCCCTTCCAATGCCTCAGAACCCTTTCAGCAAAGAAATTCTTCCTCACATCCCATCTCAACTGCCCTGGCCACAACTGGAGCCCATTTCCTCTTGTCCTGTCCCTTGGTCCTTGGTTGAACAGACCCACCCCCACCTCTCTCCACCCTCCTCCAAGGGACTTGCACAGAGCCACAAGGTCTCCCCGCAGCCTCCATTTTAATTATCCTCCTGGTAACCCTGTTACTCTTGCCCTGTTCAAATTGGACATCAGTTTGTGACGTGGGATCTTTGTTTCCAATGACCCACCATCATATTTGTATCAGGTGATAATCAGCTGAAGGTCACGGAGAGCTGCTACAAACCCATACTGCTATTTGATTACAAAGAGATTAACGAAAGAGTTTAGCATGTAGACAGTTGTCAGACACCAGTTAAGGAAACACCTGTATTTTGGGAAGTAGTTCTTGGTGATAGCATCCTAACCTCTGTTACTTCTGACTTATAGGGTATCTTTGTTACTAGGGTTCAGCCTGACGGACCAGCGTCCAGCCTGCTCCAGCCTGGCGATAAGATCCTCCAGGTATGAGTGGATTTCACTGCTTTGCAACCAAACTGAGTCTTTGCGTCTTAGAAGTACCATAATAATTGTTTTTGGTAGAAGTGAACTGATAGTTTTGTTATTATTGTACTTTTAATTTATAACAGTGTTAGGCACAGGATTTTTCAAAGCTGGTGTCAGGAGGAAGGAATAAAGCTGGTTGAAAACAAACTGAGGATGTGAAAAAGAGAACTGTGCTGGTTGCACTTGGCCAGCACTTGGCTGCAGCCAAACCCAGCTGCTTGCTCACTCCCCAACCCAGGGGACAGGGGAGAGAATTGGGGGGCAAGGGTAAGGAGACTCGTAGGGTGAGAGAAGTGAAATAAAGAAAATAGCGAAGCTATGTGGATGCCCCCTCCCTGGAAGTGTTCTCGGCCAGGCTGGATGAGGCTTTGAGCAACCTGGTCTAGTGGAAGGGGTCCCTGCTGCTGGCAGGGGGGTTGGAACTGGATGAGCTGTAAGGTCCCTCCCAACCCAAACCAGTCTGGGATTTTATGATTCTGATTCTAAATGAAGTAATTACTTAAAATAATTGAGGTGCTGTATTGAACGCTGAGCTTAGTAACAGAAACAAAAAGAGTAAAATATGCTCAAAAGCAAGAGCAAAATAAGGTGAGAAGGTTGGTGGTGGAGCAGGAAGTGTCCAGACACCGTGGGAGTTGTCTTAACAGGGTCTGCGAGGGCTGTGTCGTGCTGTGCAGGGACAGGTCTGCTGCACGTGTGTACCTGGTGTGTCTTCATCGAAGCTGTGTGCTTCTCACCTGCATTTATTTTATAGCTGTGTGCTGGTTTCACTCCTTTGGCTGCAG
>NW_010307007.1:9233-18085 GCF_000700745.2 Antrostomus carolinensis | reverse complement strand
ACTCCAGCCCAGCCAGACCCAATACATATGTATACAAATGTACTGACAGCTCCTGGTATCTTACGGCACCATTTTATTTTCCTGCACTCACTGTTGCACAGCCTCAATGGAGCCCATTCAACAAGTGGGCATAGTTGATTAGCTGGCGTGTAATTCTTCTTATACTGGATGGTTTGCCAACCTGCCTACAATCCTGTAACAAGTTGTACCTTTTAGAGTAATATGATTTCTTTGCGTTAGCGGGTCAATTCCAGGCCAATTCTATCTGGGTTAATGGAGCATGGGAACACTTCTTGAAGCGCTTGGCTGACAAAAGGGGAAGATGGATGGGTTTTGGCAGAAACCACTGTTGTTGCAAAAGAAGCTCTGTCCCCGCTCTTTTCCTTCCTGCCCTTCTCAGCCCCTCCTGGGACAGCAGGAAGCTGTTCTTCAGTGCTGAAGCACTTGACCTGTGCTCTTGGGGCTGAGAGTTAAAATCCAAGTGGCATTTGGCATTTGTTATTCAATCTGAGCAGGAGTTTCAGACCCACCACCTTCCCTTATCAGCTCTGGGTTTGTCTGTCTACCTAGTTCAGAGTTGTTGATGGTTACCATTGTAATACACTATGTGGAGCCAGGGCTGAGAGCAGAAAGGAGAGCAGTGCAGGCTGAGACATAGGAATAGAAAGGATGAATGGAGGGCAGATGACCACAGACCATGTTACTGCTAGAACACTCCAGAAAGGTGTGGAGAGACAAGCATTTTTTGAAAGTTTTAAATGACAATTCTGTCTCTTTGGGAAGGCAATTGTTTCTGGCAAGAAGGAGCAAATGCACAATTTGTATTGCAGTTATTGAGCAAGAATAAGACAGTAGTGAGACTCTCTTTAGACATGGAGTGCTTGTTGCTAAGACAGGCTGTCTAAACTTCATGGTGTGCCCCACACTCCTGGTTCTCTGACCTGCCTGGAGAGCCTTTCTGAGCACCCCGCAGCTCCCTGCCTGCACTTGACTTTCCTTCTCTTTAGAAGGAACAAGATTGGAAAGAGAGTTGGATCCAGTTATGTGCAGGGTGTGCACCTGGGATCTAGGAATTGTCCTTGGCCTCCCAGATTTAGTTCTTGAGAACAGTAATATCTTGGGAGGACAGGAGCCTCTGAAGCTGAAACAAAGGGGGTGCTTAGTGTTGCACTTGCTGAAGAGAATGTGTAAGTCTTCTGAGACTGCCAATCAAAACTGTCTATGGTAAGAATTCAGCAATGCTAGAGGGTCAGTCTATCTGTGCTTGGAGCAGACTTTGTGTATACTATAAAAAGTAAAATATCATTTCTTGGTTCTCTTTCTAGCTATTCAGAACTAATTTTACTGATGGATGTGACCAGTTTTACATGTGATCTCACAGGGAACATGTACAGCCAGGAATGACATACTGACTATGGTAATGACACATAATAAGACTGTTCGGTGTGAGTTTTGCTGAAGAGTATAATTTTAGGCACATTATATAGCAGCCAGGGTAGTTGCAGTCTAATGGTTATGTGAAAAATGTCAGAATTCAAAGCCAAACAGTCAAGTTCAGAAAGCTCTTTGGTACCACTAAATTATGATTGTGCAGAATGGAGGCCGTCTCCTGCTAAAATGTTCATTTTAAAGACATTGTCTCACTTTACAGGCACCATAGCTAAAATACACACATGTGCAGAAATACATTATAATTGCTATTTTTACTATCTGTGCTTGCAAAACGATGTATATGCATATGTGTAACAAAAACAGATGGGCAGAAAGTGCAACATTGCCTTCTTATGTGGTTCCTTTGTCTTAAAGGTGGTGATGATTTTCAGGTCTCATCAAACCTCAATTATTTGGTGATTTCCCAAATATTAAACAATGACCAATTGACAGGGAACAGAAGCACTCTGAGTCTTTTCTACAGAGTGGAGGAAAAATACAGGCTCAGGGACTCCAAAGCCTCCATCAGGATGGGTTATAGAGAAACCGCTGGCTAAACAGCAGCGGCTGTAGCAGTGGAAATTTGAAAATTCAACTCAGAACATCAGAACTCCTCATGCACACACACTCTTAAAAATTATGTATGTATTTCCCTGTAAAGCAGATATATTACTGTAACTGGCTCTATAAGAAATCACAGAATCCAAGAATTGCCTTGATTGGAAAAGCCTTTTAAGATCATCTAGTCCAATCATTAACCAACACTGACAAGTCCCCAACAAATCCATGTCCCTCAACACTATGTCTATGCGACTCTTCGATCCTTCCAGGGATGGGGACTCCACCACTGCCCTGGGCAACCCCTTCCAATGCCCAAGAACTCTTTCAGGAAAGAGATTCTTCCTAATATCACCACCAAATACTACAAAAAGGTGAGTTCTGTGGGTCATTTGTGAGGCCATAGGAAAGGACATGCTTCTGTTGATGGTTTGCCCTTGGGACTGGAACTGATCATCTCCTCTCTCAGGACATAGCTGCATCTGAAGCAACTCACTAAGCCGGTATGGAACTCCATCACTGGGGACCTGGGGTATTTCTTAACGCCCTTTCTCTACCAATTCATGTAGTTGCAGCAGCTCTGGAAGGTTTGACCAGCCTGCTCTAAGGCAAGAAAAACATGCTGTCATGTCACAACCGTGCATTGAGCTTCCTGACTCTAGCAGAAATCTGCACCAAGTTAATGTGTCCATGGCAGTTTCACATCCATGACCAAGGAGTGCAATGGCAGGCTGCTTTTCTGGTTACCTATTCCTCTTTCTCTACCACTTAGTTTGAATTTACTAGAATTTTTGCTTTTTGTACAATACAGTAATATCTGAACCAATATAATAAAAAAACCCTGAGTCTGTCTGTCACTCATGTGTCAGTCCTGATGTTATAGAGCAGGGTTATAAAAATTAAAAGTTATGGTCAAGATTTGGACTGTGAATAAACTGTGTTTAAGTGCATCCGAGTTCTAGAGAGATGTTGGTTTACACCAGGATCACAGGAAACCCGGTGTTTCCTTGCAAGTTGTAGGACCACAGTGCCTAGCTGCCCCTTGAGAAGTAGAGCTGGAGAACAAAACAACTCCCAGCTAAACAGACCTTAAAAGACAGGATCAAGTAGTCTTTTTATATAAGTGCTTTTACTTCATATTGTACTGCTTCTGTTATAGCATTAAATAAGTTCTATGCCATAGATTTACAGTAAAATAAAATGTGAGGAGTTAAAAGTTTCTGTCGAATTGTGTTTGCTGTGACTAGACTCTCCCCAGATCATTAGTATTCACCAGTGTCTCAAACCTCAATTTTCTATATTGTAATAATATGATCTTGAAATATGCCTTAATTTTGAGGAGGATGTAATAACTTTGTGATAATTACTTAGTGAAAAATCTGTTCTATCATTAGAGATTGATAGTTTATAGAATTAATCCTACTTCCTTAATAATCTCTGATATATTTAAGTAGGTGATATGGCTCCATATTCAATTATATTGAAACCATGACCCTGGAACACTCTAGGTCAGCTGGGAACATTAGTGCCTATTTGCATTTCTTTCAGTATGGCCATCAGTCACTTTAATAGGTAGTATTAGTACTATTAAATAAGACAGGATTAATAGGTCAAGGACTAATTTAATCTATTTGGTGAGGATGATTTCTCTATACTAAAAGAAGTTTAGATACAGAACAACAACTGTTACTGATTGAATACTATCTATGCAATCAATTACATATGCTGTGAAAACCTGGAATGCTCTATTTGGCTTTGTTCAATGTTGTTCAGTAATTGCTAAACTGGAGGTTGAATGGGACTTCAGTTCTAAAAGTAGGAAAGAAGAATATTAAGAATACTGTTTTATTTGGGGTTTTTTCACAACTATAGTTCTAGGTTAGTATCTAATAATTTTTTAAAGTGTGATTCCAAAAGTTGTGTTTATTAGTATTGTGCTGCTGTAATTTAGAGTGTACATGAAGTTGCTCAGTGGTTGTGCCTCTTCACATGTATCTAAACTGTGTTTAACATTCAGCACTAAAGGCAGGTTGTTCATCTAACTGGGTACAAATTTGCATTGATTGCCAAAGTGCCACATGCCTTTTCCTGAACAGCAGTCCTGGAAGTCAGCTGTATGCAAAGAAATATTTTACATTACCTGGCCTGACACTCACGTTTCATAACCTTAGACAGCGCATCTTCATTTCTAAATATTTTTTCTAAATTGTATTTCTGTCTAGTTTCACACCTCCTTGATGGTTGTTGTCTGCTTATCTATCTATTCAATGAGGAATCCAAAATGCAAAAGCTATGTACTTTTAAAACCTTATCATCATAGGCAAACCCATAACACTTCTGAATGGCATCTCATTGCTTCTTTTTGTTTTGATGGTATGTAATTGTAGAGAGAAACTGGTAGCTAGCTGCCCTTGGAAACTTCCTGGAGTGGCTGCCTGGAAGGCCAACGCTGTCTGAAAATACAGGTTAGGAATGATGTAGTGCCTATAACATAGAATAGGGGGAAAAGGTTCTTAGTGTAAATGTCTAGTAAAAAAATCCATAGGACTTAATGGGCTGAAGTGGGTTAGGAAAAGCTGATGGAATATCATGGTTGAGGAGGCAGTATGGATTCATTAGTCTCAGTAAACCAGCAGCTTTGTCAGTCATCAGTACTTCTGCTACCACCAGAAATCCCCTGCTGACTAGATGGGCTTACTGTGGAGATCTAAGCTTACTGTGCTTCGAATGGAAAATGAGCTTTTGAGAGCAAGAGGGAATAGGGGAGGTGATTTCTTTTTCACCCAAAGGACATGTTAAGATTTCAGGCTCTTTCTAGATGCAGATAGCAGATTACTAACAAATTCTACTTTGGGAAAAACAGTGCCACATTTCTGTGCATCCCTAAGAAGTCTAATCCAGGTCTATTTAAAGGTGGAAGCAATTTATCACTGGCTTTTGAACCACGAGGAAAAGACAACTGGGTCCATCATTCTGACATTTCCCTGGGTGAGCAGAACAAAGCATTGGCGATGTGTAATGATATAGGTGTTTTGCACGCCTGTGAAAAGCCTGCCTTCCTGAACCACTGGGACCAGAGGAACTGTATCAGTATTGCAGCAGAGAAGTGACAATGGTCCCTTTCAAGCTTGGGTTGGTATACAAGGCCACGTATGTCAGAGAGGCAGTTCATTGTGGTAGTTTACTGTGTTTACCATCTCTCTAACTACCTTATTCCAACTGTGAGAAAACTTGAATATACCCAGGGAGCAGTCACTACACTTTGTGGCCAATTCCACTCATCACATAAGCTGCATCATAACCTCAGAAGTTATTCAGACTAATGGGCTATTGGTTGAAACCCAAAGGATGTTGAATCTTTGATATCGGTCTCTGACTCCAGCAGACACAAAGTAATACTAATCTTGATTTTTTAGCAATGGTGAAGGTGATGTGGAAATTTCAGTAAGTTTCTTTGTTGTGTCTGCTGGAGAAAAAAAACAAACCCTAAGATACAGATTAGTTTCCATGAACTGAGAAGTAACACGAAGATTACTTATGTAAGTTAGTCCTCCATTCAGGACTTCCTTCAGTCCTCTTCTGAGGTCACAGAAGAAGATATAATGCTACATCAAGGACAAGAATAAAATCTCTGCTCTCCCTTTTCCAATCCTAAGGTGAATGAATGTACTGCTGCAGGAAAAGAGGTGGCAGAGGAAGCACTTGAGGACATAATGCCAGTGTCCAATGGCTCTTCCTTACAACCAGACACACGAAGTGTGACGGCGTTGCATTAGTTTGTGGTTACCCTGCCTTCTGCTCACTGCAAGTTATATTTCCAGAGTTCCTTAATAGCAAAATCATAATAGCAACCTGCAGTCAGCATTATCTCTCTGCAGGAAATGTGGTGAGGCTTTCTGTGGTGGTTTGGGTGGATTCACCCTTTTGCTTGCAGCCAAACACAGCCTGCTCTATCACCCTCCGCCCCCCCCTCGCCCAGGGAGTAGGGGAGAGAATTTGGAAAGAAGGGCAAGGACTCACGGATTGAGATAAAAACTATTTACTAATTAAAAGAAAATGATAATGATAACAACAGTGATAACAGACTATAGAAATCAGTGATACACAGTGCTCACCGCCCACTGACCAATTCCCAGCCTGTGCCAGCTAACGATCCTGCAGCCGAGACGGTCCTGAACCGAAACCCCAGAACAGTGAGCCTGAGTGATCCCTGAGAGAATGTGTCGTCTTCCGGTCAACACTGGTTAATATACTGGCATGACGTGATATGGTATGGAATATTTCATTGGCACAACCAGATGCCAGTTTTTGGTTTTGCTCCTCACTGCGCTTCCCCCCTCCCAGTCCTAATGCAGCTGTGAAGCAAACACTGTGGCCTTGAGCTACAGCAGTAACTAAAAACATTGGTACTTTATCAGCGTTCTTCTCATGATAAGTCTGAACTGAAACACTGAAAGTAAAATACTGCTATTCTAATTACTAAAAATTAACTCTATCCTAGCAAAACCAGGACACTTTCAGTTAACAGAATGAACAAGCAAGTTTTTATATGTGACCAGGGTGACTAGCAGAAGGCTTTGAGGCCAGGAAGGTGGAGAAAGGGTTATGAAGATATGCTTGAAGAAACTCAGTCGTTTAAATCACTGTATATTTAATGTAATTGTTCCTGAAGGCTGTGAAAAACCTGAATTATTTCACATCAAGTTTACCCATTATGTAGGTTATTGGTAGTGCCCTGTTTAATTTGCTGGAAATTAAGTGCTGTGGGAAAACATGTAATTTCCACATTCATGTAATCTTGTTTTGTATCATGGATAAATAACTACATATATAAAAAGTGTAGTGCCAGAATTGACTAATATACACAATACTCCTAGATACTTCTTGATACAGTGGAGACATCTTGTGTGAACTCACTAACATGGTTTTTTAATGAAAATGTCCCACAAGTACACACTTTTATTTCTAATTGCCTGCATTTTCAACATCTTACTTTAAAATAGAAAGTGGAACCTTGTTTTGCAGTCCTTGGTAATCTGAAAACTTTTGTGAAGCTGCTTGTGACAACCCACAAGTGTGGACAAAGAGGAAAAATTATGAAGTTGTTAAGATTGTATCTATCCACACATCCTGTTAGTTCTTTCATTACATTATGAAATTATTCTTAGATTTCCTGGGCTTTTAAGACCACTCAACAAATAACATTATAAAATTAAGGATGTTTTTACTTTAGTTTTTCATTTGTGTTCTTTTTGGCCTCCAGAACTTCCTATTTCGGTTTCAGTATATCTATCACAGTATGATTTTTGGGGAGGGTTCTTGTTTTTAAATCTTGTTTTTTAATTTGCGAGGTTGAGAATCCCAAGAGGTGAAGGTAGGTCAGTGTTGGCCCTGCCACTAGTTCACTGCAGATCTCTCTTGGCACTGAGGGTTCAGGTTGAGATGTCTCGCAATTGAAAGTTAGAGCATTGCTGTAAATCAGTAGGGCTGAAAATGAATGAACAAATATTATCTAAGACATCTTCTGAAAGTAATTACCTCCTAACTCTATGAGAAGTCAGCTGTGAAATACTGGTTTTAATGTTAAGATTTTTGAGCATGTGCATTTGTCCTCCCTGAAATAACACCTCATAATAGTAGCTTTCCAAACTTGAAATTGTTGAAGGAGGAATGATTGAATGCATTAACTGGCTGGAAACCCAGTGCTTCATAGCGATTAAGTTGTGATAGTTAGATATATTTAATGTTTCTGGTGGCTGTAAAACATTTGCTGTCTAAGGAGAGTTGCCCTTCATATTTTTGCAAAGATCCTAACTGACCTCTGTCTGCTTGAAGCTCAGCAGATTGGTGCATTTTTATGGTTGGAACTGCCATAGTTGTGTGGCAGGTAATAAAATATCATCAGTGGGAAGGTTGCTTGAGGTTCATGTATACCATAATTCCACACTATCTTGTCCAGGCAGACATTTGCCCTGCCAGATATCAAAAATTTTAGTGTTCCTCTCTAGGAGTCAACCACTGTAAGCGAGTTATGTGTTCATTTCTGCAGGGGAGAATGAACATTAATGTGACTTTGGATAGCAGTTTCATTTGCAGAATGATGTATCCTTATCTTTTGAAGTTTCTTCTGTACAAATCCTTGAAGCAGATGTGAAACCATTCAAATGGCATTTTATAATTTACCTTTGTGAAAACAAATGTTTGTAAACATACCTGTCTTAAAGCCAGTAAGAAGTAGCTACTATACTTATTATATACTTCCTATAGGCACTATATTTACTCATAGATCTTAGTGTCTTCCCTTTTTTTCCTCTTGTTTTTACCCCAGCTCTTACGCATTAATTTGTTTCAGATTGCTAAAGATTTGCATGCACAGGGGAAAGTTGGGTGTAGAAGTATATGCAAAAGGAAATCTAGGGATCCTGGGATGAGGTGCTGACATTACTTATTTTCACTCATAAGCTACTGATGAGAATTAAATTGAGGTCAGCCCTGGGCATAAAGATTTATTTGATATTGTTGGTGCTAAGAGTATATACAATTAATGTCTGACCTCAGTCTATTTCCAAGCAGCAGAGCAGATAGCATTAACTTTGCATGTTCAGCAACGAAAGCTGCTCTCCTGCTCCAGCACCTGAGGGGGAGAAAAACAGTTTCAAAGGATGCCTACAAACTGTGCAGACAGAGTGGTGGGAGACTGCCTTTGTCTGTCATTCATAAAATTATTGTGATGTATCTTCAACTTGTTTGTTTTCTCCTTTAGCTCCCAGTTTCTGAAATCTTTCCCTCTGGTAGCAGTAAATGTGGTTAGCCTAAGTGGTTAGCCTTCTCATTTCCAGCCTCAGCGGAATCATTCCCGCTTT
>NW_010307007.1:0-9208 GCF_000700745.2 Antrostomus carolinensis | reverse complement strand
ATTCCTGCTTTACAGCCATTTGGTATTGTGTGAAATAAACAGAAAAGGTGAACTTGAGTAGCACATCCTCTTCTGTGCTGTTTAGTCCAGGAATATTTATAGCCAGCAGCCGGTGTTGGACTTGTGATGCTCTTATAATAGAGGTGCACTTCTCTCCATCTGTTCAATAGCTTCCTGCATACCTCTTTCAATACAAATGCAGTGTCTCTAAGTACATGTGGCCAGTACAATGACATAATTTCTCTTTATATCTTTTCCTTTTACATCCTCATACATTATGTCTGCATTTCTCTGTGTCCCAATAGGTGCTAGTTCATGATCATCCTGATATTGACTCATTTACTCAAATAATTCCCTCACATAAAACATTCTTAATGCACCAATATCATTCATCAAAATATGCAGTATATTGGTATTAAGCCTAATCCTTACACTTCTGAGCTCTTTCACATCCGTTTTGCTAGTTGTGGATACCTTTGTTGGTGTATTATTCTTGTGTATTTTAAAAGATGAGGTGCAAAGCATTGCAGTTGTGGAGCACCTTTGCAAAACAGCACTTCACACATTTCTGGGTTTCATAATGTATTTGCCAGTTGTAGGTCATTTCCCTAAATGTATTATTATTTTTTAAATTCAAAATATGTTCTTTTTTCTTCATACAGAAATTATTTTTGTGTAAATCACATTGTTACTAACAGTGCAGTGTTAAATCTAGAGGATAGGTGAGGCATCTTCCTGCACAGACTCTGTTAAGTCCATGGAGAAATGATTTGTAGTGCCCCAAAGGTTATATTATACAAATCCTCTTACTTAATAATCAGTTGATGTGCTTAGCTCCACATGTTGCTTGGAAGGCATGCTCATAAATTCAGTCAGAAGCAAACAATGTGTTTTGAACTATTGAGTCTTTAAAACAAGTCTATATTTTGAATAGTTGAAGGCTGTTAGATGTCATCAGGCTGAGATAACAGCACTTCTATCTTTAAAACAAATAGAGGAAAATTTCCCCAAATTAGAAAAATGTTAGGTTGTGCCTTTCCAACACAAGCCTTCTTGCATATACAGAGAGCAGTTCTACTGAAAAGTCCTGTCTTTTCTTGCATGATGACTGGGACAAAAAACGTAAGTTGAAGCTCAGTCCCAGGTTATCCCAGGAAATGTGTGATGTGATGTGATGTGATCACACTGATCCAACCACGAGTGCGCAACTTTGTTCTGCACCAGCACAGTGGCCCCAGGCCTGGGCTTGCTGGTGGCTCAGCTGAAGAAAGAGTCTGAGAACAGGAGCTGATGTGGAGGACAGTGGCACTTGTGTAAGACTTCCATCAGAAGAGCAGTGAGGACAGTGGCAGTAGGTATTACCTCTTACTCCAGAGAGAGACACATAAAGCCTAACAGAGAGTAGCCATTAGAAATGTAAACTTGTCAGGTTTGCCTGAACAAGAGTTATGTTTTTCTTTCCATCTGTCTTGCTTATATTCTCCCACACAAGCTTCCCCTGCATTGATATAAGTCGGTGACACTAAATCTAATACTGTGTGATTGTGCAGAGGTAGAGGGGTATGAAATTGCATCTCTAAGTTTACAACACCACGATTGTTTGTGTTACATCTATATCAAATGTTTTAAATCTGAACTCTGATTTGAATTATAAGGCTTACACTGCTGTAGACTAGTTCAGGGTTGTTTGTGTTTTGTTTGGTTGGTTTTTTCCCCCTAAGAAACTCAACAGTATTTGTGTATCAGAATGTTATACCTTTGTAAAGAAGACATCTCACCAGCTGGTATAATTTGCATGGCAGTTTTTGCCATTTCAAAACTCCTGCTGTTTATGGAGGAACATATTTTAAAGCTGTAATTTGATGTGGGCTTTTTTTAATCTCACTGGTAAGATATGATTTTGATTTGTGGAGGTTTGCTCTCCATCTCCACCTTACAAACTAATATTGCTGTGTGGAACCTGTGTTTCAATTTGACTCATCATTTGAAGAAATATGAAAAATGTTCAGTGCTGTATAAACAAATAATTTAAATTCTGCTACACCTTATGCTAAGGTGAGTGTTAGGCATGCTAAGTTTAAAAAACAAACCCTGAATTACATTTTTTGTTAGGTTCTGAAGGAGAAAATACTGAGGAAATTGCCATATTGCGGGAGGCTTGTCTTGAAGAGGGAACCTGGAGAATTTGGGGAACTAAAATAAATACGGAAGCCTTTGGTATATGGTGCATGGAGGAACGGAGTTGCTTTTATGCTGTTGGAACAGTCCTTCGGTTGTTTCTACTTCAAAGGGACATGGAAGCGTGACTGGGTTAGCAAGGGAAATTTTTTTATCACTGTGGTTGCCACCGTCCTTCATACATCAGTATTTGTGTTTTTGGAGTACCTTACCTGAAAAATTGAAGTGTAACCTGACCAGTTACAGGTGCAGTGTGCTCATGTAATTTAGCGTAGTTCTCTTCACCTGAATGAGCCAAGATTATTGTTCCCCTCTAGAAGTTGTTAATTTTATTCTGCTGTGAGTTGGTGTGGTCTAACAGGAAAGATGTACACGTGTTGTGTAGGAAGCTTGTAGGGGTGAGTCGTGAGAGAAGAAAAGAAGAATTTGGTTTACTTCTATTAGTCTCCTAAGGGGTGGAACAGAATCACTAATGCGAAGGTTCGTTGAGCATGTGCGATGCATTTTTGCATCCACCGAGAAAATTTCACGTGAGCGTGTTTGAGTTTGATACTTGTGTGTGTTTGTGATAAAAGGAATACAGTAGAAGAGAGAGGGAACAGTTTAATAACTTTTCTTTCTGTCTAGGAAAGGCCCTTGTAGAAATCACATTTATCAGTGATGAAGGCTACCCATGTTGCTTTTGTGATAACCTACACTACTTCCTATGGACAACTTGGATCCATTCCCCCAACATTTGGCCTTGTGATGACATTGGTCGTATCACTTCTTTAGATTTTTTCATTGTTGTGGTTCTGAAGCTTTCTCTTAATTGTGTGTTTTCTATATGCCATTACTGTTATGTAAAGGAAAAAAAAATAATTTTTTTTCAAGATTTTTTTGTTCTTTTTACGTTTGTGTTAAAAAAAATCTGTTATTTTCTTAGTGCAGCCTCTTTTAGGTAAGTTCTTTTGATAAGAAACAGATTCATAGAAGAGCTTTCATGATATAAGAATGAAATGGCTTGTTTGTTTTAGGCTTGTAATTATTCTCAGTGATGGTTTTATAGTTGTAACTGATTTGTAAGCTTTAATAATCATAGTATGCAATCATACCTTACAGCATTTTATGTATGAATACATCTCTGTTTCCAGCTTGGTATATCAGCACACTTAATGTGGTTCTATTTTTCATGGTTTAATTAAAACTATTAATTAACATTATTTCAAATAGCCAGTTCTGGCAGCCTGCAGATAGATGTAACATGTATCAAATCATTGTCTTCTGAGAATGCTTAAATTTACAGTGAAATTTGTTCAGCTGGTCACAGCTCAGGTGGTTTGCAGGATTTTGAAAGCCAGTATGTGCCTTTCTTCTACATCATTTATAGACATTTCATAAAATTACTTTTGCATGGTATTTGGGCAATGAGTATTCTGTTTCACTGAGAAATAAAATGAGTATTTTTCCCTCTGAATTAGAGAGGAGAAGCAGCCAGAGTTACTTCC
Source organism: Antrostomus carolinensis (assembly GCF_000700745.2). Lineage (NCBI taxonomy): Eukaryota > Metazoa > Chordata > Aves > Caprimulgiformes > Caprimulgidae > Antrostomus > Antrostomus carolinensis. The sequence goes on along the minus strand of NW_010307007.1, from coordinate 5,543 downwards.
TGTCTATAATATATTCATTCGTTACAAAAAAAAAATAGGCAGTGTGAAAATCCCCGAGGTATCCCTGCTGCATGCTTGGTTTCCAATTTCACTACATGATGACTTAAAGAAAAAAAAATATATATATAATGTTGTTTTGTTACATTTGAGATGTGAAAGGAATTTAAGTTCTTTTATGTCCAGAGGCTTTTACTTAGTAAATGTGTATCTAGTTTTTTTGTTTCAAACAGAAACAGGAATAACATCTACCCTTAGCCTAAAAGGTTTTATGTACTAATCATGAACATGCCAATTTAAAGCATTAGATTTCCTTGCTGATGGGGAAGTGGGCAAACCAGATGGAGTATTCCTTGCTGCAGATAAGGCAGCAGAAATATCAGCCTTGATTAGTTTAATAATTAATCCTTATGTTGATTGTGCATCTTTGCTGCAGAGTATGACTGAAGCTGTTGTTCAGGTGTTTTAGTTAAGTATGTTCTGATATTGTATGCAGTAGTTTTGTAGGATTCACCTCCTGAGTGGGTGCCCATCAGGTGTTCCACTTGAGCACTCTGAGGGCCTTCAGCAAGGTCAGTCATGTACAGAGGAGACGAGGGATGCAGGAACACGGGCACTTTTGCCATTTGAGGGGAGCAGTGAAGTTCCTCAAGTTCCTGTGCTAGGGACAGGTCTGCTTCTCTTGGACAGCATGTGACAAGTACGCATGCTGTGGCACAGAGGGGAGGTTGGGTCTTTTGGAGGCTTTATGGGAGAAGAGGTGGGAGAGCAGTAATGGTAAAGAGCTTGTATAAGGCATCCAGATGCCGTGTGCTGAGAGGTTGAAGGGACCTAAGACTGGGAAGCATTTCAGAACAATCAAGAGGATGGAAATGCCCCTTACTGAAGTAAACAAGGATATTTAATTGTGGCTTCTAGAATGAAAACACTAAAATCATCCAGACTTTAAATTATTATTTTATTTTTAATTTAATTAAATTGTCCATATGACACTCAAATGTCCGTGGAAATTAATGCTACTACAAACCTCAGTAGCTTTAAAATAATTAGTAGCAAGGGCTTAGAGTCACACTGTGATTTAGTAAAAGAGAGACTTCACAGAAAAATTGTCTTTCCTTTTGACTATTCTACTTACTGTTATATTCAGTCAAAGACACATTTTTTTAACATGATAGTCAATGTCCTTAAATTGCTGCCCCTTAGCCTGCTGAAGAGCAGTTGTAGTATTTCATCATTCAATGCTGTAATTTGGAGGGGGGGCGGTAAATAATAGAAACGTGTTAACACTGGCCACTCTGAGTTCTTGATTTTTGAAAATCTCATATGTAGTTGAGCTAGAGGGTCTGGATATTAGGGATTTCTTCATTTGTTTCTTATGGCTAAGGCAGGCAATTATGTGTAGCTAGCAAAAGGTGTGTATTTTGACGTTATCTTACTTTACTGCTTCTTGTCCTGCAAAGGATAATAAATTCTGAAAGACTGTTCACAGGCTTAATTTGCTTTAATTTAATAATGAGAAACTTAATATTTATGTTACCACTCCCTAGTTACATTTTCTGGGAAGACTCTCTGATTCAGCTAATGAAATATTTTTTTCTGCATTTGATTTCATTGCTTATTTTGTTAGGTATCAGGAGAGGAAAATGTTCTACACAGAGAGTCGCAGCACTCTTTTTAAATTTAGATAATGGTATCAGAAACTCTGTTTTTCCAATGATAAATATGAAAAAATGTTTTATGTTATATATAGATAGTAATATACTATATAACATATACTAGATATTATTTAACTTTTAAGTAGTGTGATCATCGTGTTTGCTAACAATGAAGAATTCATTGTAAGAAAATAAGTTAGCACAGTTGGATCATGAAACAATTTCCCCTAATGTGGCATAAAAAGAAATTCAACTCCTCGTAGGTAACAGAAAAGTTGCACTGCACACAAATGAGATCAATTAAAGGGGGATGCATGAAAGGAATAGAATTAGTATAAAAATATGCTTTGCTGAACATCTAATTGCTACATGCAAAAAAAATGAGAGCATTCATCCTGAACATGTTCGGAATCCAGATACAGGCAAACCAGCTCGGAAGGGAAAAACTGCACCCTTCCTACTCATGCTCTGAGCTAACTCCACCTGATTTTGTCACATACACTCATACTTTATTCAGCATCATTTTTCAGAAATAATTCCTCTCTCCATCTCCATTTCCAAAATGGAGGCATAAGCAATTTGATGATTTGACTGGAGCAGTTGTTATATTTTTGAATGAGAGCAGATGATAACACTGAGACAAAAATTGAGCTTGAACAAAGTCTCAAACATTGTCTGCCTGTTTGGAATAGAGGTGTAATTACCATTGGAAGGGATTGTTTTCTACATGATTGCTTTCTTTGATTGGTTTTCCTTCTTACTTAAACAAGTATTCAGTTTTTATTATGCTTCAAATTTATATTCACTCTTGAATTTTAAAAAATCAAATTTTCTCATATAGTTTTCTTTTTAAAATTCTTCTTGTTCATCTTTTATCCACTGGGACTTGGTATTTCCTTTCCTAGGTGTTTTGCTGCTTCTATTATTTAATTATAAAAGAAATATAATTTTATTTAGAAAATAACAGACATATTAGCAATGAAGGTAGTTTTCTAGAATGAAATCCTGTAATGAATGGACTGGAAGAAAGGAGGGGAAAATCTGTCTAATGACTTCCTTGTAGACCTTCTTTGTCATTTGCCATAGATAGAGGCAGGTTTCTCTTCTTATGGGTGAACTACAAGACTGACCTCTACAAATGCATTTATATTTTGAGGATGTTGCTGGCATTAACAAGAAGGTCAAAACTGGACATCTAGCAACATTAATGTGATGTCCCCTAGGATCAATGGAAAAGTTGTTTCCTCTGCTACTAGATAACCAGAATCTAGTAGCAGGGCAAAAATCTTAATTTTTAGCATTCTACTAACAGGGAATATCAGAGAATTTAACACTTGGATTACATACCCACCAAAGCTTTAACATTTTGAAGAAAGTTTGTTTGTTTTTAAAAAAACCCATAACATTCTTGAGATTCATACAAGTCTTATGAATCCTCCATGGCTCCTTTGAATCCACCACTGATTTATGAAGTGGTACACTAGACTTATGATCTGGCTGGGTGCATCTCTCTGTTTCTCTGGCATAGGGATGGGTAGCCACCAGACCTTTTTGCCTAGTGGTTTATATTGCTCCTCTGCTTGGCATGCAAACATTGCAAGTTAAATAGTAGTACAAAAATGCTAAATCCCTGCCTGTGGAGTTGCACCAAGTGAACCTCTTCACAACAAAGATACTCTAACAGATACTATATCATACTGGTTTGACTCCTTCTCTTCAGTTCTCTGTTTTAACATTCAAGCAGTCTTTTATATTGCCTCCTCAGCTTTGCGCTTGTAGAAACAATGTGTTCAGAAGGAAGCACTTGGCACAGAATGTTGTTTCCTTGAGAAGAAACTCTACTCCTTACAATCCTTATTAGTGCATAAGGCTGTTTGCTTGTGAGTTGGCACGGCTGGGAGGGTATGAAGAATCCACCTTCCATGTATGAACACATGCTTTTTCCCCCCTGTAAGTGCTGCTGGTAGAAGGGAAGAATTGGTGGTGACTGCTCAAGTTCTTCTGCATTACAGCATATTCTTGTGGTCAGAAACATGAAGAGGGTATAACCTCCTGTATTTGTATGTGTATTTGAATCCAAGAGCAAATGAACTGAAGTGGGAGGAGAAGAGTTTTGTTTGCTTTTACTTTTAGGGATTTATTTAATATAACCCTAATTAATTATGCAATATTACAAAATTTAGGCCTTCGGTTGTCCTTGTCTTTAAAATAAATTAAAATTATTGGTGGCAGCATATGATGGTTCTTGGCTGCAAAAACAACTCCTATAAACCCATATTCCACTGGAGGGTCCAGGACCTGTGCTTTCTGCTTGCTTTGGACTTGCTACCTCTGTGAAGAATAATGACCAAAAATTGCCAGCATTGCTCTGGACAGGCAATGCCCTGACATCTCCTTCGTGCTCTTGGGCTTTGAAGGTGTCACTAGCCTGAGGATGGGCCACGTAGCCCAGCATAAATCCTCTGGGTTTGCCTCTGCTTCTGTTCTCTAAAGAAGTCTAGTTTGTATGATCTGTGTTCAAACAGACTAATGTCTTTTCACTAGCAGGATATTGAGTCTCTCGGGAAAAAGTAGCTGCTGGTGAAGATTTGCCTGAGCTGGGAGAGACTATACCAAATCACAGTGAGGGATTAAATGGTTCTGTTGATACCAAGGGGTAATCCTTGTGGATAAGGCTTGATGGAGGACACCAAAATCAATTGATCCTGAAGCACAGAATGTGTTCTTTTTTATTTCCAGGGCTGTGATCTAGTCCCTTCTGACTTTTTTCTTTCCCCTAAAATACAGTAGAAAAAGGCCACATTGAGCAGTGTGACAATTCAGATTATGAACCCAAAAATGTAATCAAACTTCAGTTTATCAGTGAATTCAGAATCAAATATGGTGATGTTAAATACTATTCAATATTTGCTTAGCCCTCAAGGGACTGAGGGACACTGGGGGGAAAAAAAAAAAAAAAAAAAAAAAAAAAGCAGTGCTAGATGTGCTGTACTTTTGTTAGTTTTGTGAAATTTAAGAGATTAAGCAGAGAAAAGTCTTTGTCACAGTATGAGGTTCTCCCAAAGGGTAGGATAACAGATAATCCCTTCGTACTAAAGCTATATATTTCAGCTACAACAGCAATCAAAGTAAAGCCATGAGAGCCTGTAAAAACCTGCCTGAAGGGCAAGCTCTCTCTGGGTACTACAGAAGGCAGTTTCAAAGTTGATATAACAAGATCAATTCACTCTTTTTCTAAACACTGCATGTTGGATGTTGGGTCTTTTCTGATACTGTCCCGAGCTGAGCTCTGTGAGGTGTCACCTTCTTTAGTAGCTGTGTTTAAAACAAAATGAATAAATAAAAAAACTCTTTGTATGAGGTTGGGGTATTTGAGGAATGTGGGATGTTTTATTATTTTATTTTTTACTGGTAGTGTTAAGCTAGCTAGGTGACAGCTCAGATTGGTATTTTGCAGGCACAAGCATGTGCTGACCTGCCAGAAATGGAGAGGGGGAAAATACAAGTGAATTACGCTTACAAGTTGTAAAATATGTTGTTAGTCTGAGCTGCCTTTCAGCCATTGTCAGGCAATCACAACAAAAATGTGTGTTGGGTGTTCAATTTTTAGTCTTTCTCCTGGGCTTACCAGAGATAGCCATTGTCTCTATCTGCACCTATATCTGTATGAAGTCTCCCATGTCACTAAAAGCTGACACATCGAGATGTATTTTACATGAAGATGGGTGAGATTTTCTTATTTGACCCCTTTTGTTAGGTTAGGAAGGAAACTTCCAGGTGAGGGGCTGTTGCAGCAGTGGTAACTTTTGAAGCTGACAGAGCCATTTAAGCAGTTTTACACTCAGCATACAGAGCGGACATTTCACAAACTCTTGGGGCCTTTCCCCCCCT